>NC_051131.1:14474288-14774288 GCF_014839805.1 Manduca sexta | reverse complement strand
AAGGTCAATAAGGGTCATTTCGCGAGTTGCATTCGATTATTGATATCGATCACTAATACTGTTCATATTCTTAGATGTAAGCGAAGTATCGGACACGGATTACTTAGTTACGGTTAGCTTAAGCATAATTTCTAAGTCGTCGTAAATAAAACAACCATTTTAATAAAAAATAAGCCTTACTAATGTATGTACAACAACTGATGTGATGAAACACATACTGATTTAGCGGCATGAATGCTTAGTCAGTGTCCACGCACAGAGCGGCCGCCAAGATATTATTCAATAACAATTAAAACTCAACCTTACCGTCACTAGATTACGATTCATCGAAAATTACACGCTACTACGTGTCTCTGGGATTGTGTCGTTTTATCATAGAAATATCGACCATAAATGGTAGTATATAACGTTGAGTTTTATTTGTTGTTCGATCTCTTCAGCCAGCTTTTATAGTCAAAGTGAAGCCAGTGCTTGTTTGCCGGGTCACTGTCTCGCTCACTTGCCATGCCGTTAACGAACACGTTTTGTTTTATGCGTTCAGCTCTTGACGTGCAAAAAGGTTAGATTTACGTTGTGTGTGTTTTTTTATTTGTGTGGCTAGTTACTACTCATTACTGTGTGTACCCTGCTTATGCAAAATTCCTGTTCATAAGGCTCAATATCAATTGATTCAAAAAATCGTTAATTGTAGATTTTTGTACAGGTTGCGAGGTCAATGGGTACAATTATGTGCCTGTGCTTTTGAAGCACAAAGAAATTATGAAAGTGTACGTAATACTACGAAGGATCGACAAAACAACGCGATTGTGCTCCTTATGCTATGACAAGACCAACCAACTACTGGTTCTTTAATTTTGGCATGGCTTGACGTGATTACCGTACTGTGGTTTTACTACCGTGCAATTTGATTGTGATAAACACTACACATCAATTTAAAACGTTACAATTTTTGACGCTCGCCGCAATTATTTAAGCCTGTCTAATTTTTTATGCCTGCCAGTTTATGTATCGGTCTCACATTTGCAAGGATTCGTTCAACATAATTATTTTGCTACAAACATGAAAGCAATAGCAAAATGGTTTTTTTTGCTAGGTGATCAATTTATCGATTGTCATTCGATAACATCATTTAATTATAATGTTTCCGAACAACTTTTATGCTTTTGTATGAAAATCCTATGCGTCTTGTCTCTGCTATAACCATTTCGCACACAACATACTTTGACTATGTCTACACCATTTAGTAACTATTTTTGTCATACTTATCGTTAGAACTGTAATCGTTCAAGACTCTAAAGCAAAAGGCTTATAGTTTCGATTTTCACTCCCAAACTATTTGTTTGCTAAACAAGTTCGTTAGGATAAGGATATGTGAAGTGTTTTAATACTTGTTATACCTCAGATTCGTCTGTCGATGTGCACGGCGAACAAGCTGGAGAGCTCGCTGAGTGCGCTGAAGCGTCGGCTCGGGCTGACGCTGATCAAGTTCGAGGACGCGGCCGTCGAGCTCGAGCCGTTCGTGCGCATGCACGTGTTCGACACCGCCTCATACCTCGGACGGCAGATGCTCGCACACTTCAAAGACGTCAGTATTTTAGCTCTTCATATTTCATTGAGCATTATGTAAAATAACGGCCATTACATATTTCTATTGATTTAACTCTATGCTAAGACAGGAATCTGTGTCGTATACGACATACTCAAAGTAATTATATTTTGGATCACCAAAAATTGTGAACACACTCAACATTATCGATCTCATAAATATGTTCTCATAATTATGTTTGTACGTTGGTTATCAGGAGCTGAAGTGGCAGGCGGCCAAGATTTTGGGCTCTGTGGATTTCCTCGGCAACCCGCTGGGATTCGTGGCGGATGTGTCGGAGGGAGTCAGCGGACTCCTGTTAGAGGGCAATGTTGGTGCGCTGCTGAAAAATGTCACTCACGGCATCTCTAACTCCGCCGCTAAGGTTTCAGGTATGACGAGATCGGTATTTTGTCTCGTGTCAAGTTACTGCATATTATTAGTTACAAATCCTGATTTAATAAAATGATTTTGACAATAGACTTCCAAATTAGTTGTCGTCATGTCTCTGTTCGGAAATGGAATCCATGATGTTTCATTCGACACGGGTGTTGTGTGTTCAGAGTCGCTGGGCGACGGGCTGGAGCGCGTGGTATGGGACGAGGCGCACGAGGAGACGCGCCGGCGCATCCGCAGCGCCGCGCGCGGGCACCACATCGCGGCCGGCTTCCGCGGCCTCGGCCTCGGCATACTCGGTAACTATCACGCTCACCGTACCGGACTGAACTTAGTCATGAGTGCCGCGCCACATTTTGGCCAACTTAGACACGAGTATTGGGAGCTTGGCTTCAAGTAATGCCATCACAGTATCTAAGCTTTTAATGTTAACTTATTATGAAATACTATACCCACCCTGGTGGAACAGATTCTTTTATAATATATAAATATGTGGTGTGGTGCAGGCGGCATGACATCCCTAGTGAAGCACAGCTACGAAGGCGCGACGCAGGAGGGGTTGGGCGGGTTCATCGCCGGCGTGGGCAAGGGGCTCGTGGGCACCGTCACCAAGCCCGTCATCGGCGTGCTCGACCTCGCCGCCGAGACCGCCTCCGCACTCAGAGATACTAGCCGCAGGTAATTTGTACTCGTTTTATTGAAGTGCAGACATGGTGATGTTATAAGTTTAATGTGTGTATCTATATGTCTGTCTGTGGTATTGTAGCTTCCTAACGAATAGAAAATAGTAATTTAGAAAGATTTAAATAAAAAATATATAAGAAATGTAAATAACCTCTAACACATTATAATGAATAAGCATTGATTTCAATCAGACTTATTTGTAATCAGGTCTGATAAGTGGGTGCCGGAGCGCGTGCGCGGGCCGCGGTGGTGCGCGGGCGCGGGCGGACTGGTGCCGCGCTACAGCGGCGCGCATGCGCACGGTGCGGCGTTGCTGCGCGCACTGGCGGGTGGCTCCGAGCGCTTTGTGGCGCACCGCAACGTGCGAGACGCGCCACACGACATCCGCGCGCTGCTCTCCGACACCTACCTGCGCATCTTCACCTGCAAGCACGACACGCCGCACGTCGTCATGGAGACGCACCTCAGGTACGCGCTGAACAGTTCACTTACACTAACAACATTACGTAAACCTATAATTGTCGTAATCAAATATTATACTTGTAGCAACTTAGTATCCTGTTCGGTGGTGTGTGCGGACGGCGCGTACTTCGTGGAGCTGGGCGTGCGCGGTGGCGGCGCGGGCGGCGGGGCGAGCGCGGCGGGTGCGGGGGGCGCGGGAGGCGCGGGGGCCGCGGAGGCGGTGCGGCGGCCGCGCGTGCAGTGCGACAGCGAGGAGCTGGCGGCGTGGGTCGCGCGCCACGCCGCCTACGCGCGCCAGCTGTACCACGAGCATGCGCACACGCTGCACCCGCACACTGACCTCTAGGGACAACACGGGTAAACTCACCGGCGCACCACCGACAATAATGGTATAGAAGATACGACTGCTATCATGTATTGATACACATACGATATATAGCACATTTGAAACTTGTCGACACTATCAACAAATCTATCTTTACTTAAAAAGCTGACGAATAAGGAATAGCCGTCACTAGTTTACTAAATATTTAATACACTAATGACATGATTAATCGACTGAATTAATATCGACTTAAAAGACTAGCACTCTGTATAATACTTCGTGAATTCTACGAGACGTCGTTAATACTATTGAAGAATGGACTCCAAAATGCACGTGGCATTAAAACACAGCCGAGTATTGTTATAGTGTTGCTGCTGTTTATAGACAGGCGTGACGTTTATCAGGTAAACCTTCTGGTTTCAACATTAAAAAGGCTAGAAAAAAAAATAATGTAGTACATTTCGGAGACCCATTCAATTTAAACAGATAACTTATAATCAACTTCTATGGAAATCGGAACTCTTTCGATATAAGAACCGTTAACTGCCAACAAAGTTGTGGTAAGTCGATAATTAAGTCTGTAAATATATGACTTAGTCAACAATAATTGACGATAAGTATTTAATTACGAAGTTTAGAAATAAGTATTGTATATCATTCATTGTTGCAATATTTTTATCGGTAACTCTATATAAACTTGAAAATTATGTACATCCCTTGTAGTCACTGAAAAATCTTAATCGAGATGCGTATAATAAATAAATTTAAGGACCAAACTTAAAAAAATATCGATTTCTACTTGTAACCAGTAGATAATTATAATGTGATATAGCGATTATTTATGGGTAGTTCAACGATTCTATATATTGAAATCGATAATTTTCTTCTTCAGTAATCGATATAAATTCAAATGATTAGTTATCGTTAAGATTATACGTAACAAGACTTATTTAACGTGAGTCATTTTCAAAACTGTAAACATAGTGATAACAAAACTTATCGATTTCAATATGTAGAATTTTATTCCTGTCATAATATCTGTATATATGTAGTGGATGTTGTATGTACGCCGCTGTCGCATGCCTATCGTGGTGTAGAGAATTAGTATCAATGTTAATTATTTATTTTATTTCTAGTCTAAACTAAATAGAACAATTTTCATATTACTGTAACATTGCGGCGTAGTAACCTAGCTTAGTTTGTAGTCTATATATGGGTGAACAGCACTAAGCTGAAGCTAGCGAATCTTATCTCTTAGGAAACCAATTTAAAAAATCAATACTTAAGTAGAAACATAAATTATTATTTAATAATTTTGTTATGATTATAAAATACAATTTTATTGTTAGTTTATGGTCTATGACCTATCAATATTTATCGATGTCGATAACTGGTTCCGTATATCGATGTGTCTACGCCTCTTTGGTAGAGATAATATGAAATTTCTAGTCTAGTGTTTTTAGAGATAGTTATCGGCATATAAATTGTGCGCTGGAGAAATATGCAAAAACTGTTTGCGCGTGCACGAATATACTACTTCTGATTGATTTAAGGCGCTATACATGAGCCTTATTCTCTATGCCCCACATTATTATGACAGTGTGTAACAAGCATATAATGCACTGCGTTTAAGACAATAAAATCGGCATAGAGAATACCACTCCACGCTAATTTCACGAATACCGTAACACGGCCGTGTTACTTTAAGTTTACACTGTCATAGATAATAAAGCCCCAGAGTCTAAACAAGATCCATGTTAAATGATATTATGTGAATAAAATGACAATTTGAGTGTGTGCCAAAATATATGCCGGTACCTATAGTAGTAACTATTCTGTTTATATATATTATGGTAATATATGTATTATAAACACAAGTGTAAGATATATTTATTATATTATATCAGGTTATTTATTTTTTAATTTTACCTAAAAATTCAGCAGTTATTAATTTATAAAACATCAGAATACTTTGAGAATATATTTTGTCACAAAAACATATTGTTTAATGTATATTGTGTGGGTGTGCCGGAGACGTCCCCGGCTGTGATAGAATGATATGACAAGAGAAGAGAAATGACAAGTCTGTGTGACTTATATTTTTGTGTATAATTCTATGTTGTACAGAAGGGCAGCGAGTATGCATTTGGGATGTTTATGTAAAAAGTTTACGAATAATGACGCATTACTCTCTCGGTACTAGAGAAGTTTATACTAATAATGGCCAAGAAGATGCTTCGTATTTACATTACAATATTTATAATAATGCGTGTATAAATTGGAATAGGGGACCGGACAGGTATTACCAAAAAATCTGAAATTCAGTTTAAAGTAAAGTTTGTAATATTAAAAATATTATCTCATATTTGTTTTTGTAAAAGAGTTGTGATTAGTATTTTTAAATCAATAAATAAAATACAATAATTATAATATTTTTAGTCTATTCTTTACGGCAAATGAAACACCAATCACGGCGCATGACGTCACACGTGGGTAAAATGTCAACAAACAGACGTCATCTGGATGTCATACCGCGTTGTGTTATTTTAATGCTTTAAGGTTATAGCTTAAGGTCCATTTTTCATACATTTTGTTTCACCTTTAATCTGGGTAACTAAACAAGTATTGGCAAGTAAAGAATTTAAATTCACGTCGAGTTAGTGATTAGTTCTCGCAGTTGAAAGAAAAACGTAAAAATAATTAATAATCATGGATATTTCGGCCTTTAAAATTTAATACGACGAAATTGGAATTTAAAATTTTACCCTTAAACCAATCATAAATAATTCGGTACTTTTTTTTCCTATATCCTTATTTATGCAGACGCCACTTCTTTCTTCACTTCCACTTCAATAATTATTAATTTAATTATCTCATTTTATTAGGAACAACTAGCTGTACACGAAAATTGTATTGAATAAAAAATTATAATTGTTTCATGGCCTACAAGTTTTGTAGGAAACATCTTTCTCTAAGCTCAATATTTATTACAATACCGTGAAACAATAGCATTAATACCTTAACTCGTAGAATTACCCCAAAAATTACCATATAAAAAATACCCTGCTGATTCAGTTTTACCCTAAATCTAGGGTAAATAACCCTAATCTGGCATTATTGAATCACTGTTCAAATGACAAGAATTGTCAAGTTGCTTTATCCACGTATGACGTCACACGAGACGAAATGACATAATGTAGCGTTTGCGCGGGAATTATAGCTATTTAACATTTAGGCATGGTTTTATGTACTTTTTAAGCTTTATTTGTGCAAAATACTATTTTTCTTGGCTATTTATATCCACAATGATCAATTTAAAACACCTTCTGAAAATTTGTCCGGTCCCCTATTGACAAATGTCTTTATTTGCAAGTGTTATAACATTCATCATTGAAATTATTATGCTATATTCGTCTATTTATAATATATATTTCTATTGCCAAAGTAGTATGAAGCCAAAATGCTTAACACATTACTTGTAGCACGAGCAGTTAAACTGCTTAGAGATGTATAGAATTATTTTCCATAGTAAAATATTAATATATTATGAGTGTTTTTTTTTTCATATTTTTCAAAAAAATACGAACTGCAAATCTTTCTCAAACCTGCTTAGTTTAGCTTATCAACATTAATAAATCATAGCAGGCATTTAATGCCATAAAATATATTTATGAGTATAGTATAACAAAAATTATAGTATAGTAGTGTATCGATTATATATTTTCAATTTGATTGAAATTTAATCAACTATGTCAAATCGATTAATAGGTTAGGGAAACTAGACAGGTATATTGATTTATATGCATGTTATAACTGATCGCCTGGTGTTTCCTTATAGGATAATCGATTATTGTAATCGATACATCACCATCCGTCGTGACTATATATTTTTATATGCACAAAACGTTACACTTAACACTGCGTCGTTATTCGTAGAATCGTAGTGGTGCAAGGGATTGAGAAAAGGGTGGATTAATTAAGAATTTGTTCATAATTACCCCGAATAATGTGGTCATACAAAGCTATGCTGGGTATAGGAAAGTTAGGTAGAAATCGAATGCTACCTTTTATTAGCGATATACTAACATAACTTTGATCAGCGAGTCGGTGTTTGTCATTACTGAGCCGACATCATCATATAGCTGTCGATTTAAGCTTTTTTATGAGACTAATAAAAAAAAGGCCTTCGTGACATAATATGGACGCAAGATATTTTTTTTAATTTCAATTTTCGCGAAAATTACGATTTACATATAAAATATAATCAATTTATATATAATGTAACGACAGACGGTTCATAAAAGCTACTATTAGAGTCCTGTTTTGCTGCAGTCTTGTTGTCGTCCATATCCTGCATGGCTATGTATGGCCTTTAATTCTACTCTCATTACTTCAAAGGATACCGTAGCTTCAACTATTGGAGATAGTTTGTATGGAATTGGTTTTGGTTGCGTGACGGACACGCCTTCGTATTTTTTAGTAATTTAAAAATGATTTGATGTTTTTTATTTCGAAGTCATATCCTAAAGTGGCCTAGATTTGAAACTATCGCTCACTGTCTTAGTTTTAGCCTTTGAAAGCAAAGTAATAATTAGATTTTGTAGGTAATTAATATGTTACTTGTATTTTATATTTATTGTTGACGCCTGTTTTTAAAAGCTTAATATCTTTTCGAAAGTGGATACGGTAAAGGAGTTTATAATTTTAAGTATTCCTTCATATTGCAAGGTTTTTTGCATGTAATTGATTTATTTTATTTCAAATATCTTCTGATATTTCTTTTGAAAAGATGTTGCTGAACTGTGTGCGTGAAAATATAAATGTTTGGGTTCTTTTTGATAGTTCTATTTAAATAGTTAACACCTGAATTTAATACGCAGTACTGAGCCCTAACCCTTTCAGCTAGTAAGTAGATGCTGGGCATTTATACTGCAGAGCAGAGTTTGGGGCTTTGCATCGACATCTAGTCCCAGGATTAGTGTAACACTGTTTTAAATTCAACTTTTTTCTGGGTGGTGTTAATATTTGATAGTATGGGCGTAGGTCGAGTCATTTTCTGCAGAAGCCGGTGTCGCAGCTAAAAAAATAACTGCGCTGACGGTTTTAATATTAGCAGGTCGTCTCAACCGCTTTGTCTGGGCACCGGGAAATTTTAGAGTGGGCCTGAACCACCCTCTAGATACGCCTATGTTTATGGGCGGGCGGATCGCGTCCGTCATTCATTTGTACAAGAAATACTATTTAATTTAATATGGACAAAACTATGACGTAATTGACTAAACATTTATATTTATGTTCGTCTGTACGTATTTATAAGAAGGCTGGTAACCAAAGTGTGCGAGCGAAAGGTCCGAGTGTGTTGTATAATTTATTATTTAGGAGCAGATATTGGTTATTTAACTGTTGTCTTTCACTTGTAATAAAGAATTTGACATTATTATTTGTTGTTTAATTTTTATTTAAATGGAATATCCCCAGCCTAATTTCATAAATATTAATATAACACATCCAATTACCCATAGTTTGATTTATCGGAGGTAATTCTATGGGTTACTGTAAATTTCTGAAAAGTGAGTAGTCACTCTTTTTCGAGATTATTTAATTGGTGCATCTTTAATGAACGGAGGAACTCTCAGGATAACAGCAAGCATACTCATAAGTTGTTTAAGTGAAAAAAATAATATGTTACACAATAATAAAATGTTCGGCATGTGGTTTTTTTTACAATATTCTATTAAGTGACTAGAATTTTCGAACTTTAATCAGCGTTTAAGTTCTTTTTCGTAAACATATTCTATGTCCTACGTGTGTTTCGAAGCGTCGACTTTGCCTATCTATGCAAATTTCTGTTAAATTGTATGCAAGTCGATTCAGTTACCTTCAGTTGTACAAAATATTCGAACATATAAACATATTCTTACATTTTATTAGTATGATTAGAAAAATGTTTATTTTTGTAGTCGGCTATATAAATATATAGTTTTAGTTTGCACAATATATATGATATCATGTTTTAGTTCTTGAAAAAACAAATGGATGTCTACATTGACTTAATCGTTCGAAATAAACTTGCACGGCCAAATATAACTATGCATATTAATAAAGTGTTGACTATCGATATATAAAATTGAATATCGGCAATGACACATACTAAATTTTTCGTATATAGCGGGTAACATCACGTAACGTGTCACGACCTCCAGTAGACACTCTCGGCGCGATATCATTATTCTCGACGATAACCGCAATCACAGTCGAGAGCCGACGACCCGCCCGCACGGAAGCAGCGACAACCACGAGCACCTCCGAGCCATCGCTACACCTCCGAGCCAACTTACATCGATCCACACTTCGATCCTCACTTGCTATCCAGCTTTAGTAACGTACGTACGTGGTTAAAATGTTACAATTATGTGTTTTGTTGGTGTGTGTCGTGGCGGCGCGCGGCGCGGCCTTGGGGGACGCTCACTGGTAAGTCGAGTTTGCATTCACAACACCCCTACTATTGGTTCTCCCTTCATATCAAAATCGATTTGTGAGTTCAATAGTTGAGGGTAAAGAGATACTGTTGGAAATTAATTCATAAAAAAAATTACTACATTTTGTTGACGGAGTATTCGTAAATTTATGTACAGTTAGCCACAACAGTAGCTGTACAAATTCAACATTTCAATTAGCCAGTACACGTTTAATTTATATTATTAAAAAAAATCCCTTAGACTTTATGTTTTTTTTAAATAAAAAAACGTTTGTTAGAAGTTACAACACTAAAATGTATACGCAGTTTGAAATATTGAACTTGTTCAGCTATTTACGTGGATGACTGTTCCTAATAATTCATATAGTTAAGACTGATAAATAACAATAGTATAGTCTTTATCAATTAAGAACACGTGCATATATTCTAAATTATTAAATTCCAGAAGGCGTGTTATTACTTTTAGGATTTGTAAAAAAAATGCAACGAATTTAAAGTCGTGAATTTCTTGAAGTTTGAATGGAGCTATATTTATCATATTGGAGATATAATAATATAAGACGTGGTCCCGCTGTTTCTACTCACTTATTTCTAAATAGTTACGAACCAATATTTTTACATTCAAGTACATACTTATTCTAGTTTTCTGAGCCTCACTGTGCGGCTAAGGCTGTGTTTCTTGGATTTGAATATAGCTTAATAGCGTGAATCTTTTTTCAAAACGCAAAATGTAGATTCAATCTAGAAGTAGTAATCTCACGTATATTAAAAAGTTTGTGAAATTATGAAAAAACATATAAATGGTAAAATGTAATAACATGATGTATAATCCGAAATATAGTGATTGAGTCCCGGACTTTCCAGTACTTATTAGACTTGTGCATTTTAACAACAATAGTGACTTTATTTTTGACCAAGAAAAGTTAGAAGACGTGTGAAATAATATCGTGGTAGTGGCTGTACGTTTTGACAGGTCTCACTACAAGAATGGATTTTGTTTTTTCCTCGTCGACAATAGCATGCGCCGGTCGCTCGCTGTTAACGGTCATAGTGTTACCAGCTTTAAATGTCAAAATTTTATATCGAGCTATATTATAAAAATAATGTAATTGTTTTTACTTCTTTGCATCCCCAATCGTTAACAGAGAGAATTATTAACCGCCATTTTCAATAAAGGATCCCAATCGCTTTTTCCGAACTATATCAAACATGAAACAATTATATCATTTTTTTTTACATGTTTTTAACTGAGTTATTATGATTCGTTCATTGTCGGGATAAGATTGAAGATAGAGATTGGGATTGTTTATTGAAAACTGCTGTTAGTCAATAACATCGCTTCTATACTTACTTATTTAGAAAGTGTATTAAATATATCTTTACTAATATATGAAGTTGAAGAGTTTGAACGCGCTAATATCAGGAACTACTAAACCGATTTTGATTTTTTTTCACTATTAAGCAGCTACATTACTCCTGTGTGAATAAGTTAGTTTTTATCCCGGAAGAACTTTTTCAAGCGGGCAGAACCGCGAGCAAAAGTTAGTAACGTACATAATGATGAAAGTTAATTCGCTTGAAGGAAAAGCCGACCTCACTAATAAGTTGTAATAGTGACAGAACATCTAAAAAACTTTGAAAAATGGGTTTAATCAATACAAATCCAGCACAAATTCCAAGCGCTCACATCTTACCTATGTCTGAATCACTACGAAGCTCATATTAATTTTGTTCGCCTGACCGACTTACCTGTCAAGTTGACTAAACTATTGCTAGAATAATTATCGTAATTTAATAGGAAACAAAGCTACACTTACAATGTAAATTACATACTCTCTTCTATGTCGTGCCTGCTACGGAAAGCCTTAGTGATGGCGCTGACGAGCTGGTTGCACTCCATCCGGTCTTGTGCCTGCCGCAGAGCATTCGTGACTGGGATTCCCATGATCTCTCTGATGGTGTCACACCATCATGTAAATTACTATTGCATAGTTATTTGATGTTGAAATAAAACGTTTTTCGAATTTATATGTTGATCTGCAAATGAGATGTTACGTATCTCTGTGTGGGTTATATTGTTGAATAATATTCTAATTACATTAATTGGCTATACTTAATCAAAATTAGGTGTGGTTAAAATCTTCTTATCTGAATTTAAAAAAAATGGCAATTGTAGGTACTTAAATCTTTTAACCACTGTACGTACTTTTTAGACAATGTGAGTGTACATAGATTTAATTCAGTAAACTGGCGGTAGTCCATAAATTTAAGATGTTGCCATGGCCGTGAATTTCTATGAAATTGTTAATCTAACACTATATAGAATATGGCATGTAACTATAAACAACCCAACTCTCTATAGCCTATCAATATCCCGCGCATTGTCAAGGGCCTAATACTTTTATAAACTGTTTCATTTTTGTTATATAGCAGCATGTCCTCAGTGGACTACGCGAGCGTGCCCATCGTAGAGAAGGAGCTGTACCAACCGCCGCTGGACGAGGTCGTCCAAGGTAAGCGATCACTTCACATGCAAGCCGTATATTAGCTTGTTTGTAGTCAGCGTTGTTGGTAACGTTATAATTGTTTAAAGCCCGACTAAAATGTCCCAAAAAAACGCGACTTGTAAGTCGATGTAGTATGTATCCCGACGGACTTTTTCATAAAGTCAATATATTATAGTAACATTATTAAAAATTATGCCAGTAAAGGTTAAATTATCGTGCGTATAGGTGGTAAGGTAATAAGTTTTTTTTAGTAGCTGACTATACGTTTGTTAGGCTGACAGGGCTTATACAACACACCAGACTTTCGGGTGAGTGCTTTAGGCACTCGAAACCCTTAAAAAATAAGTGACCGTGCTGAGGGGACCCACTTACGGGTCACGAACCTCGGCTCAGGACGACCATTGGGAAAGGATGACACATCAACAATTATGGGTAATGAATTAATGATTAATAAAGTTTTTATGGTCCAGTGTTGTCGAACGCCCTGCGCCAGAATTTCGAACATGTGGAGGTGTCCGTGGTGGAGTGCCCGGACCTCACGAAACCCCCTTACTACCTCACAGCATCGGGTGAGTATCCATAACTATTACAAGCATTTCAACAACAATTACAACCAATGGGAGCAAAATAAATACTAATAATTCACTAGATGGCGCTAGTAGTATGACAATCGGAGGAGCTTTCTTGATTCTAGTGTAAAATTTTAATATTCTAACAAGCGTGTCATCTCACCCAGGAGAAACAAATAAAAATGTAAAAAATGTATTAATTTCTGCAGTAACCTTGTTCTATAAAATATATCTAATGTTATAACAATTATATAATTAAATTAGCTATCAAGTGTAAACTCGCGATAGCAGACAGTAGCAGAGTGCTGAGTGATGATCGTTAGCGTATCTAGGAAGAAGGTTGGGGGTTCGAAGCCCCCACTCGTCATGTCTAAGCCGATACGCCAACTGTACTTACCCCAATCTACTGAAAGTCGGGTGCGATATTTAAATTATTTTAACGCTTCGCTAATATTGAGTTCTCTGATTTGTCGTTATGCCGCAATGGATCGTTACATTAAAATATTTTTTTAACAAAATAATTACGATTCGTGTGGAATTTACCTATTAAGTGCGAAAATCTAGAGTAAATGTCTCGTAGTCTGAGATACTACAATGCGACACTGCGACAATGTTTTGATTGTCGATATAAATTTGATATGGAATTGAAGGCGTTGTCGATCTTGCATCAAACCAAGTTATCGTCTCTAATTAATTCGCAGATGGCTTTTGAATTGTTATTTATCATTCACACAGTGATTCCTGGATCCGCTACTGGTGAAAACTCGGTTATCATTCTCAATAAACAAATATCGTCCACGCGGTGTTATCTCGAGTTGAACTTCATGGTTTAAGAGTAGTGTTTTTTATTTACACAACGCGCCGTAGTTGCTTACAGTATATGTTATTTCTCATACGCCGCCTCACTAGATATCATGATTAAACTACAATAGGTTAAATAAAAAAAAAGTTTAAAATATAATCCATCTACTAATACTTATATAAATCTTAAGATGTTGTTAGTTCCAACGCACTAATCATAAGAACTACTAGACCGATTTTGAAATTTTTAGACTAATAGGATGCTACATTACTCCTGACTGCTATATGTTGTTTTTTATCTTAGATTTTTTTTGACGCGGGCAGAACTATAGGCGAATGCTCGTCTTCGACCAACTGTTTTTGATCGAAAATGTTAGTTTCAATATAAATTACGATACTTTTTATTTGGAGAAAGGCCACAGTGGGAATTTCATATTATCAGGAAGGGTCTTCTCGCTAAATGACCTGCGAGCAATAGTTTTAAACAATGCTTAAATGTATGACTTAGAGTATTAGGTCCTTGGCTACATCGCCCATTATTTTAGGGAAATAACGCACCTATCTATTTAAAAAGGTTGTCTGTACCATTTGCAGGTCTAAGTGGCAACCCTAAACTAGTGGAGGTGGGCGGGGTGCCGTACCTGTTGCCGCTCGTGAACCGTGACAAGGTGTACGACCTGAAGGGCTTGGTCGAGCACCTCCGCCGCGGCGACAGCGCGTACGTGGCCGGCGCAGGCGCAGGGCCCTGGCCTTACGCCGGCGTCAACTGCGAGGTATCCGCAAGAACCATTATCAAACTTCTTCCTTATTATAGAAATAAGCAATCCAGTTCCATTAATTATAACTTGTTATTATGCCAGTGTTTTAACATGAAGTTTCAAAATTAAAAAAAAATCACATTATGATAGTAATACGATATAACTTTTTCCCAACTTCTCTTTATTTTGAGCCTAAAATAACGATTAGTTAGGTCTGAATGTGTTGCAGACCTGACGAACGTGTTCATATCTGTGGTCCAGGGTATAGTGAACCTGATGGTGAAGAACGGCACGGTGAGTCAGGGTTCGCGCATCGTCACGGTGGAGCCGAGGGGCGCGGCGAAGGGCAGCAGCGGCTACCTGCAGCGACAGCTCCCCGACACAGAGACGCGCTCCGCACTGCTCGGGAACTACCTCGTCACAGACGGGAACCCTGGCAAGGTAACATCAATTTTTAAATATTTATAATGGAGATAAAAGGTTGTTAATTAATTCGCTTTTATACAACCAAAATTATAAACAAGAGAGTTTTATAAAAACGTGTAAAAGACTTCCATTTGCTGCTATATGTATAGGTATTGTATATTTATTTATTTATTTAGAATTGCAAACTGAGTTTACAATGATAATTTACAAATATATCACACATGCATAACAAACAAAAAATTATTGCAACTCTAATTATATGCAACCACAACATGAGCCATATAGCAATTATACTAAATAGCGTATAGCGTGTAGGTATTACAAAACACATAAAAATGGTGGTGGTAGGTGTCTCATATGAGAGAATCCGCCTGGGTTGGTACCACCGCAATGTCTATAGCGGCCGCCAAGCAAACAGTGTGCAGTGTTGTTGTGTTCCAGTTTGAAGGACATTGTAGCCAGTATAACTACTGGGGCCTTATTCTCTATCCCGCACGTAATTTTGACAGTGTGTAACAAGCACGTAACACAACGCATCATGTTTAGGACTATAGAAATTTGGCTTACAGAATACCATTCCACACACATTTCTCGAAGATAACATGACACGGCCGCGTTACGCGGTTACACTATCATACAGAATAAGGGCCCTGGACATAATAAGACAACATCTTATGTCTCAGGCCAGCGCGTGGAATACCAAACAATACTTTGTAATGCAAGGTATTGGATGGTGTTTCTGCTGTTTATGGGCGATCGTATCGCTTACCATCAGGCGAACGGTGGGCTCGTCTCGTCATTCAAAGCAATAAAAAAATAAAACATCAAAAATACTTGAAGAAATCCTGAAAAGAAATGATGTAATATTGTAGTGAAATGATACTTGAATGTTCCAACCTCCAGGTGATCAAGGTCGAAGTAAAGGGCCGCACGGGAGCCGACAACTACATCACCGCTATAAGGGAAGGCCTCAAGAAATACTATAAAGATAAAGTAGTCGGTGAGTCGGATTTAATCTGAGTATCATAGGTATAATAGTACCTAACTATGTAGGATTTCATATGCCAAAGAGAATTTGTTGAAAATACACACTCATAAAAAAGAGTAAATTTCGAACAAAATAAATTTTAATAAAAAGTAATTTCAATTGTACGCGCCTTAATGCCACTACTACTCCTCTAAGATAATTCGGCGCCGCGCCGCGGCAACATCATACTTTCAGTCAGAAATATACTCACACACACGTCATATTCGCATTAAACTTCAAAATCGAAAAATCAGAATTTTAGTTGAAAATATTAGTTATTAATGGATGATTTTTGGCACAATGTCAACAAAGGTGAAGACCAGTATGTAGTTTTATTTAGTAACGCAATTTCAAAATGACTATAATAAGAAACTTATATCTTTAATATATCATGAGTGATCATAAGCAATCTTCTCTACATCCATAAAATATTGCAGGTCTGGGCGGCATGTTCCTTTTGAAGAATGGTTCGGTGAAGTTCCACGTGATGCCGGAGTTCTCCACGAAGCCTCTGTGCTCCGACTCCGACGTGGACGAGTGGCTGCACTACTTCGAGATGTCCGCGCCCATCACCGTACTGGGCACGCTTGTCACCGGCGACATGGTAGGCCTAACACCACCACAGTTATTTTATCTAAAATCGTCTAAACTTAGTAGCAAAGAAGTTTAAAACATATGGATTAGTTTTAGAGTCCGGTGTCCAGTGGCTATAACTAAATTTCCAATATCATTTATGTCTTATCGACTACTAGATCATGTATTTATTTGGGAGTATAAAGTGTGACTTTGGTATTTAGTTCGGATTATATATATTTATTCGACGAGTAACATTTACTCAAAATTCGTGACACAGATCGTTATTAATTTTCTTGTATAAAAATGAAAACAGTGCAGTATAGCCACTCCCCGTCCCCCAGGGCCTGGACCTGCGCGTGCAGCACTTCCACGGGTTCAGCGCGCACGGCGACGGCGGCCACTACCACTACGACACCTCGCCTGCGCGGGCGCACTACGAGGGGTACTTCGTGCTCGGCGCGGCGCTCGTGCGCGTCGACGCGCCCACCGACACGCACGACTTCGGCAGAGATTAAATGCGGGCTCAATACTAAATGGTAATATTAAAATCATTTAACCTCGCTTCTCGGAATTTGTACACGTTTAAATAACTCTTTGTTACAAATTATTGCTTGTTGTATAAGTGAGCGTATGTGAAGTTGCTGTGTAAATAAAGTTTTTACCTTATATTAACAAAATTGTTTTATTGCCTCATGATTTTCTTTAAAATAATACTAGATTCGCTTAATTCCGGAATATTTTTTTGGTTGATTAATGAAATTTAAAATATTAATCCTAGATTCGCTAAGTTCCGGGATTTGTGAAGCGTTGATCAATAATGTAATACTCAGAATAGTTGAGTTCGTTTTTTAAAACCATAATAATACAAACGTCCCAGGCTGATTACATTCTCAGAAGATCGTATTACGCCAGCAATTCTCATTATATTGCTCGAATCTATCTGATGTTGATCTCGACACTGATGAATAACCCGTTTACAGTGTTATTACAAAAAAATTGAACACGCGATGAGTGATGATATGTGACTAAAAATAAAAAAACAAACATCGCTTCACAATGATAATTTATTGATATCCAATTGAACGAATGCCTTCGGGATCAGTACCTTTCTATACAAAATATAATTACTACAAAAATAATTTCCAAGCAATACACAGCCAGATACAGCTAGCATCCTAAAACAATTCAATAAATAACACTAGTGTATACAATCATCACCGGTCGGCCGTCATGGCGTTGTTAAACAAATTTAAACTTAAATTACATTTAACGAACGTTACATTTCCATTACATTCAGATAGACATTGTAAGCTACACTCATTCATTAGCATAAGTTAACTCTAAGTATGTACACCATGTGCTCGCTTAGAGTCCAATTTATCAAAGTATCTACGATTTATACCGAGGTATCGTAGTATTTCGAAATCGCGATATCCCAAACAGTATACATTTATATCTCCCCCTTTACATTTCAGGACCTGCCAATACCTCCAATCCCTCTCACTTAAACGAAACCCATGACCATATTATATGATTAATGAATTATGTTTATCTATGCATATGTTAAATATTGAAATAAAATTAGTTTTTGGATTTCATAGCCGGTTTTTTGTATTTTACTTTTCTCGAAGACTGCAGCCTTCGCTTCAACCGTGACTATAAAGGCTGGATCTTCGAAACATCAGAAGAAAATTAAAGTCCAAAAAATCGACGATAAAATGTGAAAACTAGTTTTATTTAAATATATTTATATAGTATTTAAAACCCATGGAAATGTAACATTCCTCTCGCCCCGTTTTAAATTTTGAGCCATAACATTAAATACAATATACGCAACATTGACAATACAGATTACAAAAGTACAAGTGGGAAGAACTACATCAATCTATTCCATTTATTATACATAAAAACGTCCCAAATGGTAGTACAAGCTGCAAGTCAGGATGTAAGCTTAGGACACACGTACGGGGGCCGTGCGTGGCCGGGGCCGCGTTAAGTCATTTTAAACTAACTTATTGCAAATTGCAATACAGCAGGGATTATCAAATTATGTTATCTGAGGTTTCATTCGTGGCTGCGTTACTATTATTTATACTAATATTATAAAAAGTAAAGTTTAAGAATTTGTTTGTAGGGGCTAATCGCTGGAACTATTGAATCGATTTTAAAAATTCATTCACTAATAGGAAGCTGCATCACTCCTGAGTGGTACTATTTACCCGGGAAAAATATAAAGCGGGACTTTGATCCCGGAAATACTTTTTCTCGCAGACGGAGCACTACGGGCAAAAGCAAGTTCGAAATAAAGGCATTTACAGACCAAACAAGTGTAAAATGTAAATTAGCTAACAATATATTTTGTCACTGTTCTAGTGGTGTCCTATTATGTCTCCATCTGGTTGTGACAGTGCACGGCCCCCGTATGGTAAAGTGTGAACTTAGCTTTACAATGGCCACTCACCATAGATATGGCTAAGAGTTTTTTGGTCAAATAATGTTGAACTTTATTCTAATATATTTAACGCTATTAGTTATTAAATATCCTCGGATAGGAACATCGAAATCCTCCGCGTCGATTACGCGAAATGCGACTTTGTGCATATTGTAATTTGGTTCAAAATTAAGTTATCTAAAAATTCTTAGCCATGGTCATGGCGGGCGCCGGCTTACATAGAAATACATTATTATAAATAAAACTAATTATTTTACAAATATTACCCACACAAATCCGGGTTTAGCGATGAGTTGAGCGAAAGAGATATCTATTTCATTAAATTCACCACAGATTACTATTTTTTATTTCGGCAAAGTCTAATTCTAAGATAGGAGCTTACAGTCCAAATACAATATCGATGCATTTATATAAAATCTATGGCAGGCTCGTAATATTATGATGAGAAGGCAAGCTTACCGGCCATAATGACCAAACCCAGACAACAAAATCCCAAATCAGACAGCTGGAGCTGGCGGGCGATCCCACAACCTCACCAATTCACAGTTAAGGCCATTCAAATATTACGTAACGCAATTTGGGGGGAGGGGGTACTTGTAAAACGTTATGTAACATTGTTTTTTTTATTCTAAAACAATAACAAAAGTATTATAGTGACTTTCCGGTATTTTGCGTAAAATAATTGTAAATATAAAAAAAAAAAATTGTGACATAACTTTTGGAGGGATGCCGGGGGCGTACAGGAAAACGTTACGGCGCGTTACATGGGGGGTCAAAAATCTTCAAAAATTGCGTTACGTAATACTTGAACGGCCCCCAAATCACAAAAGAAAAAGTGACCATTAACACTTTCCACTGAAAATACGTCTACAATGTTTACATAACCATTTGGCATATCAGATAATTCATGACGTCATCATTGTTTATTCCATACCCAAAGCACCTTTTATTCTTACTTCATATTAATTTGACTACTCCTTAGACTCCCGACCGTCTCGATCGCGATCGGAAGACAAAATAATTATTACATTTTATTCTGCGTAATCACAACCGCCTCTCATACTACCATTCAACTGGGTTGTACAAAATTGAATTCTAACACATGTTAATATTGTCTATATTGCAAGCACGTATAAACAGGACAGATAACGTTGCAACTTAATTATATATCCACTGATATTAGTGTATCAAGGCTCACGCACAGAGACCACACTGTATACGTTAGGAGTTAAGGAGTGAAAAGGAAAAACTTTATTCCGAAAATTAATCCGTGAAGCAATGTATTTATCATTTACTTTTTTTCATTGATTCTTGACAAAAATCTATTTTAGATTACAGTTACGCCGGTTCTAAACCAAGAACTAATTTAAGTTAGTTATACTAGTATAGATAGTAGATATATATTTCACATAAATCATAGCTTATTTTGTTATTAAACAAGTACGAAATAATTCTCGGCTACGCGAGCTAACCTAAACTAGTTTTTACGTTTTTAACTGTAACAGACATTAAGTTGCTTTTAAATTCTATATAAATGTCGCTCCTTTTCACAAAATTTTATCGACGCGACATAATACTATTTTTATAAAGATCCAGTACATTGGTTCCAAAAATCAAATCTTTATTTCTAAAACCCCCGAATTACAAAGACTAAGTGTGCGCGAGCCTTTACACCATTTTTCCAAAAAAACCTTCATCTTCCTTTAATTTAGTGGACATCGCTAATGACAAAATGTCTGAATACTTAACGGCCGATTCCAATAAACAACCCCGATCGTTACCATGCATTAATGGTAACAATGAACCAATCAAAACTCATCTGTAACCTTGTCTAAAAACACTGATTGGTCCATTTCGTTAGATTGTTTATAAGAATCGTCTTTAATACAGTTCCTTTCCAAGTAGAATACTTGTGAATTAATTAAAGTATTGTTGGCGGCCAGACGGATTCCACGTTAGCGACTTAGCAATACGATAGTCTGTATTCACAGAATAAACCTAGAGGCGTCGTACTGACTACGCGGGGGAGGGGAGACTTGACTGTTATTGCTTTTTATACTGCTCTATAAAATAGAACAATCTCGATTGCTATAACAATATACCAATGTCGCTATCTTTAACGATTCCTAGAATAAACTAATCAAAATAATTTATATCGATAGATCCCAAGATTTGGATTTTTTATCGATATCGCCAGTAAACTTGTCTTGAAATAAACCAATCAAACTAAGTATCGTGATAGCGAAATTCATTCTGATTGGTCCATTCCAGCGATAGAACAGGAGATATCTATGAAGACCTAATTTCGCTCATAAATGTATCAGGATAAGCCATAAAGTCTATTGTCGCTGGTATATTGCCAGTTACAGGGGATTATAACATCAAATACTTTAGGGTGAGGGCAGCTCAGTGCCAAACAGCTTGTAACATCAAGTCCTAGATGGCGTTGCTACAACACAATAAAAAGTACCCTCGGACCAGCCCTGGAGCCCCGTAACATGGAGTTATCAATATTTACATCTACGAGTTATACCATTAAGTTGTGTACGAATAGTGATTTTTTTATCATGGTACAGTGGTGGACACGTTGGACGCTATGAGACGTTGCATCCTTTGACAGTCATGAGCAATATGGCGGCAATGCTATATACCCCGTTTGATAAAGCTCTTTTTATGTGTATCGCTGTCCAGTAGGTATTATATGAGACGTACTAAATGAAAGCCAGCAATCTGCATTTAGACAAATTTTCGACGACGTAACTACATAATAGAATGGTGTTCTATTGCCGTTACTTTATTGTCTGTGTTTTATCGTGCTTGAGAAATACCCATAGATTTAATACAAAACAACAGTCATTATAGCTTCAGAATAAAAAAAAATACATTCTCCAAGATCTGTCCAAGTATAGATTGCTGCCTTTTGTTTATAGGACGCATACGGTACGTTTCATCGGCAAACTGTACATTACACAAGATCATAGTTTTACAGTCTATGAGTCTGCACAAAAGTTGCCTTAGCAGCTTGCTAACAATTTTTGCGTTTACTTTCCAACAAAAATATTTAATCTATACTTATTTTTACGATTCTAGTACTTTCTAAGGACATATACCTTTCTTTAGAGAGGATTTTCTGGACTCCATTCCACTTGCCATCACGTGCATGCAGTAGGTTTGTCGTGCCATATAAAAAGAAATACCGGTGCTATCATCTTAACAAAACATGAAATATAAGTATACTCTATTGAGTTTGCGTATAATAATAATAAATTATGATATTAGTCAATGAAAAAAACATAAAAGTTTAAGTGTAATTGATTTTCGTGGCGCTTTGCCGAAACACGTGTTTTCAATATTATATTCATTAAAATAAATCATTTAAATAAATTGTTATAATTTTGAATGCTAAGATCCGATTTAAGTCTGTGAAACACTAGTCTATTAAATATAATTCATCACACTAAATCAGTTCAATGTCGAGCATTTTTTTTATCTCGGCCTGAGTTTGACTAAGGGTCTGAAAGACTTTACAAAATCATTGCACTATTTGAAGATAACGAACGTAATATTTAAGTATGGAGTAAAGCCAATACCGCCGACCCTCGAGGGACCGCGGCGCCGGGCGCGCTCAGGACCTGAAGAAGCGCACGGCGCGCACGACGTACTGCCTGCAGATGGGGCACTCGGCCAGCTGCTTGGCGCACGCCGTGCACGCCGCGATGTGGCCGCACTCCAGCAGCACGCACTCCAGCGGCGCCGCCATGCAGATCTTGCAGCACTCCTCCAGCGGCAGGTTCTCCAGCTCTGTGGCGTGTGGACGGGTGGTTTTAGTTAAATTTAAGATGCTTAAACATAATATAATATCTGAGTAAATATTGATGGCATAATGTTATTTATGCCTTTTGGCCTGTGTCATCTTTGTGTAAATTGTCTGTTGTTATACTCTATGGTTATAATTCTATAATCTAGAATTTGCATCAATTGAATTGAAATTGTTAAACATTCTTAAACGGTTCGCAGATTTATCTGGGTATGAATTTAACAAAGACAAGTAATATACCAGAGCCTACAGTGCACCTGACTGGTCAGAGCTATCTATGTCGGCGGCTGGATTTAACTGATTCAGATATGTATTAAAGCTGCTAATGAGTAGTAGAGCGTGTGTGTACCGTCCCGGTAGCGCGCGTGGTCGCGCCACAGCGTGTTGGCGCGCTCGAGCAGGTCGGCGCGCTCGATGCAGCCGCGGAACTCCACGCGGTTGCGCGTCAGCAGCTCCTTCAGCTGCTTCACGTTCAGTGCCTCCAGCTCCGACATGTGCTTGAACTGCTGCAGCGAGATGTGGCGCGGCGTCTCTGCACACCGGACCACACTCGTGAGTATCAGCTTACAGTACAGTACAAATACAATGTGTGACCTTTGGCTATAGTGACAAACCTGGATCCCGCGACATGATGGGCTCGTCTTGCAGACTGGCCGTGTCGGTGGCGGCGGATTCGGAGCGGCGCAGCTCCAGCTCGGAAGCGGCGCGCTGCGGTCCGCGTGGGGACGCGTCGGGCGATTCTGGCGGCGACAGCGAATCGTCCTCCAGCGCCTGCGCCGGCTCGCGTCGGGACTCGCGGTGCAGCTCGCGGTGCAGTTCACGTTGCAGTTCTCGTTGTAATTCGCGGTGTGGTTCGCGTTCTAGTTCAGGTTCAGGTGCACGTTGGACGCCGCCCTCTGTCGCGCTCATTAATACTTCTGAATCTGTAACAATCATCAATGACAGAAACTAAAAGCGTCAGTTTATAATTCCATTCTTGCAAGAAATAAAACATAAACATGCTATAATCTATCTACTGGCTGATACCAATATGTCTTAATTCACTATAGTGCAGCGATTTCAATTTGCTTTAAGTACTGTTCTGGAGATTGCAATAATGTTATTAAAATGTCAAAACGCATGCACCGTACCATTAGGCAATGGCTCTGCTGGCCTGTTGACTACCTCCCAGCCCTGATCGTCCAGGTCCTCAATTTCGAAGCAGTCCGCCGAGTCAACGTGCGCGCTCTCCAGTGAGTCGCTTCGCCGCGGCGTCGGCGCCGGTTCCGGTGGGGGGACTATTATGTCGCGTTCGCCACCTTAGACAAACCACGTGATGTACCTTATCTTTCAATCTTTATTTTTAGAGAGGGATGGCAACAATTGACCACTGCTACATAGATTAATAATTATTATGATAAAAGATCTTTTTATAAACTCTATCTCTAAAGTCTATCAAGGAAAAGTTTGTGTAGAGAAGCAGAACAATGACGGTACAAAGTGGTATACACGACTATTGTGTTTAAAATAGTTATACATACCAGGTGTGGTGGTGAATCGCTCTGTAGGTCGCGTTCGCGATTGTGGCGCCGGCGCCGGCCCCGCGTCCGCTGACGGCTCGTGCGAGTGGCTTGTGTTGTAACAACTGCCTGTAACCATACATGCAATATCAGACAACATAATTTTATATTGCTCCTATTGTGTGCAAAAAGGCGCATAATGTATTGTCTCCTTCGCAGCGTGTATAGGACATGGACTGGGCATTGAGTTTGATTTCCATATAACGTAACACTTTGTGTTTTACTTGGTTTTATTTTTCATGATTTTGTTGGTATTGTATGCCTCAGAAAGAGTTGTCATGGCCAGTCACAAAAAACTAATCAAATCCTCTTCAACATGCCTGTATGTTTTCCATTGACTGCCTATAAATATCAAGTTAAGAGAAAAGAAGTGACTCTTACGTGAGGGTGGCGGCGGTGCCGGTTGCGGCTGCGCGCGCAGGTCGAAGGCGGAGTTGATGAAGTCGTTGATGTTGTTGGTGAGCCCCTTGAGCGAGCTGAAGGGACTGGAGCCGCCGCGCGAGCCGCGTCGCCTGTACGCGGCGCTGTTCACGTGCGACACGCACAGGCTAACCAACTCTTCTTTCTCTGATATAAATGTTACTAGAGTACAGATGGGTATCTCAAAGTGACAACTCATAAGTTGATTCAGAAATGTAGTGAGAATATGTAGATTTTTTTTTTGTGTTTGTTAAAACTAAAATTGATTTTAATTAGTAATGTGCTTTTTTAACTTTCATATTTCATTAATTTACAATACTCAAATCATAGTGCATAAGGAATTATCAAAATGCACTGAAAAATAAATAAGTAACAACGATTTGAAATCAGTTGCAAGTGGAAAATGTAAAAAAACAAACAAGAAATACATATAAACAGACTTGATGTTACTGGTCATGGTTGTTTTGATGCAGGTATTCGAAAAAAGTGGTTGCATAGGTTCTATGCAAACACTTTTATTCTCTGCAACCTTTTCAACAGGATTTTGTTCTACATTTTCGAACTAATTTTAAAGTTGTTTTTGTATTATTCTAATTTTTTGTGTTATCAACAGTAAAATTATGTACAAAATCAAACATACAAATGTAATCTATCCTATTGAAAAAAAAATAATATCATCTTCACCTATAATTAATGGCATAAAACAAGCAGTGTCTGTCTTGTCTACACACAACAACAATATCATCCAAAAGCTAGTATAGTTGGTCACATAAATAGCTGAAAAAATTCAAAACTATAAATTGACTCTACACTTCTGTCAGCTTACTCTTTTTTTTTAACAAAAACAAAATATAAGGCCTTTACTTTACACAAAGAAAAAATATTCCACTCATACATAATGCATATAGACAATTTCAAGAATTTTAGAATTTGTTCAGCTACTGATGTGGCTGACATACATAGCTAATGGCAGATTTTTCATTGAACTGCATCACACTTGCCATCCTAAAGCAGTAAATGTTATCTCTTCCTTCCTAGTCATTACACTGGGCACAATCTTCTTCTAAATTGAACATAAGGTATTTTGCTTATTATTTCCTGTTGCCAAAAATATACTTCTGATAATAATATTATATTATTATTATTATCATCACGCACAATGGCCTGACTTTTTACAGGCTAAGTGCGGAAAAAGGTGCCCATAACCATATATTATTATTATATTTCCGGCAGGCAGTTAAAACAACCAATAATACCCGTCTCTCTCCATTACTACAGGTTTTAATTTACACCTAAGTATTTGTCATTGGTTCTTAAACTGGTTTATGTTTCCAGCTGTAACCACATGTTCTGGGAGTTTATTCCACGCTCTGACCACTTTATTACTTGTGTATATATGTGGATAATTAAGATATTTCTAAACAGATTGTGATTAAATTCAGAAGACCACGTCCTCATTCGAAATATAGAAGACCTTTATCCTGATGAATACCATACAGATAGTCTACCGTGGACACCACTGTTTAAGAGAATTATGTACCTATAATTTGGACAAATAAAAATTATTATTATTTATGCCAGTAGTACATATTCATAATAATGTTTTATTGTATAATTATTACAAGATTTTAATAGATGAAGTTATACTTGAGATATTTTGAAACAAAGCTATGAGTAGATGCTAATACATTTAAATAATAAACAAAACAACTTTTTGTTAGCATCGGAGCCAAAAAGGATTATTTACAACACAATGTTACAATGAAAACAAGATTGTAGTGGGTGACCTTTTGGCCAATAATATTTATTACTTTCTACATTCCTCACATAACTTTACACACAACATGTTCTATTTAATGTAGTGCACACAAAAATAATTTTGCAAACTTATCAAAATTCTTAACACTGATTGACTGATAGGTAATGCTAGGACAACCCTGTGGTTCTTCAGCAACAACATTTTACTCTTGAACTGTTATGTTATAAAGAAGGTGAGCTTTAATAAGGGTTTTTTTTGAAAATTAGACCCCTATGGGTGTTAAACCATGTCAGATATTCTGCAAGTATTGAAATGACAGTTTGTACTGATATATTGGCATATTTAGATTTTGTGCTTTGCAGTTTGAATTATAATTCCACAAAATCCTCAGGTTACATTTGAATGTATAAAACAAACACAGCTGAAGTACTGTTTTGTTTAAGTAAAAGTACAAAGTTCAAAACAGATTGTTCTAGAACAATGGGAATTTGTATATGTATTGTATAATAATTTCTTATATGAGAAAAGTGTATGTGAGTACCTACCGACACATCCTCTGGTGGAGACATTCTGCCGCTGCAGGAAGCACTGCAGGTCGCGCGCCTTGAGGTGGGCGATGGTGTGTCTGAAGAGCGGGCGAGTGGAGAGCACCCGGCAGGGAGCGCACATGGCACCGCCGCCGCGCCGCAGGCAGCCGCTGCAGTAGTACCGCTCACATTCGCAGCACACCCGTTTCCGCCTGAACACGCTGAACTGCACCGCGCAGCTCTCGCACGGCATCTTGTTATCCCGGACACGGCCCCGCAATATCATAGCATTTCGTGTCGCGCCCCCGCCAATTAAACTATTCACTCATTCACACATACCACTGTTAAAACCTAATTGTTTTGTACAACTTTTCACATTTACGTCGCATTTGATATTTTTGTGAAGTAATTTTTGATATCAAAACATATGAATGACAAATTATCTGCCATTAAAATTTGGGCGTTCCATTACACTCAGCACAAGAAATTGCTACAATTTGATAAATAAAATATCATAACGTAAATATTAAATATTCTATTTTTTATAACGCAATAGATTTTAATTACATCGTATTTACTTTACATTATTTGTATTTTTTTTGTACATACCTTTTAGCCAAAATTATTAAAATTTCAGTCATAAGATTAGATTTATCTTTACTGTGAAAATGGAACGTAACACAGGCAATACTTCTTGAAGGCTTTTGACTACGTCAGTGTTGTCATACGGCGATTTTTCGCCATTTCACAACATAGGGCAATCTATAATCTGTAATCCGTTTTCCCAAAGATCGATTCATTTTAGAAATAGCTTAATCAATCTATAGATTGGTTATTGGCATGCCTTATAAAAAAAACGAGTGAATTATCAATCTTAGACAGCTTAATATATTGGACTGGAATTGTTTATTGATAGTTAGACTACCTCGGACGGTACCGAAGCGATTAAAATTTTCAAATTGCAACCGGTTGTCATTCATGCTATTCTGAATGGCAACCAGTCGTCATTTCGAAAGTCATGTTTTAACGATTAAAGTTAACTTTAAACTTTTTGGGCACAAAATGTATACGGAGGTCATTTTAGGATCTGCTTTTGCACCTTCGTTTTTATTTTTAATTGGTTGGGCGACTTTAGGTTACTTCGTGACGAAATTTCGAAATTGGCCGCTATCCTCTTTTCACACTGGAATACGTTTTCATAGTAGTTTTAAGCTTGTGTTACCGCACAGTAGGTATTTTTCATAATGTCTACCTAGGGGAAATTGGGCTGAGGTGACCAATTACCATTTTATACCTTCTCGAATAATATCTACAATTTGAATCACATAATTTTCAATCTTTAACAATAAGTAATAGACGTTGCCATCATACACCAAAGGAAAAATAAGAGTGCCATCAGATTATGGTATGAATTGCGGAATCTCGTTGGTGATCTTTGGTGACTGTTGCTTGTTTGTCGGAAAAATAAAAAGATAATAAAGCTACGCAATACTTTGTAAATAAAAGTTCGAGTAGTCAGCCATTAAAAAGTATGAGTAGCCATGTGGCTTAAATCAGACAAGTGGCTTGCTCGTTTTGACATTCTTTGGTATAAAAAAATATGTTAATTACTAAGAGTACTTCTTTCCGCTTATCTAATTCACTATGATTCAAACTTAAGTATTGTAGTAGTAGTATTACGTCGCACATGGAACTTTAATCAGTATATTGCCGTAAATTATAAGTAATAAGAGGAGCTCGGTTCTGGTCGTACTTGTATTAAGTATGTGAAACTTAAGTAAACGGACATAGAAAACATTCACAGTGGCCTACTTTAATCGCGAAAAGATAGTATTCTGAGTATTGACAGTCTTAAGTTTGTATAATATTAAATCTGAAAAAAACTATATGTGGAAGATCTTGGGATGGAACAGACTTACTTATTGTAATATAGATGGGTGATAAACCCAATCCTTCCTCGTAAATTGTTGTCGTTAGGAGTATTTATGAAGGGAATGGTTGGGAGAATAGAAGGAGGTCGACACTCAAAGTTCCTAAATAGCCGTAAAAAGTAGTTAAAAAAAAGTTCGCTAGCTATTTCATGCAAAAACCTGTTCCGCTGAGGACAGGATTCGAACCTGCGCGGGTATAACCCATTGGATTTCAAGTCCAACTCCTTAACCACTCGGACACCTCAGCTGTATTCACGTTAACGAAATATGCGTGCACTATTAAACAAGTTTATTCAGTTGTTGAAATTAACAAAGGTAACTAGGTTAAACAATATGTTAAACATCTTTCAATTAAGGATACGGGCATTCATAACATTGTTTAAATAAAGCGGCGTCTAACGGAGTCCATTGTACCTATAATGCGCACCTGCGCGAGGACGATTTTGAACTCTTGTTGATTGCTTCGCCACGGAGGACAGAAAATGGCGTTGAAATTTCATAAGTAAAGTAAATACTTATTAAAATCAACTATGTTTGAATCCCATCTTGGTAAACTTACATGTGTATGGGTTTTAGAAAGAAAAAAAAATATATATCAGAGTTTGCACGGGATTGGCATTGGCAGTTTGTGCTCGATATAACGATAGGCTCGTCGCTTATCACGTCATAGAACTGATTTATTTTCTTCGGCAAAATATGAATGAACTAGATGCACTACTCTCTGACACTTCGGAGAAAAAGGCATGAGGTGGTGCATGTATATATCATGTAGGTTTATTTTATTATAAGATAGACGTTGGGCTGTTAGGTTACGCACTATTGTAAAGTTGCCCTTTATTAGTTTTACGGTCGGACCGTGCATCAATCTTCCTTAGCCTTACTTACACGCACCCTCTAGACATAACAGTCAAAAGAGTGCGATATTTATTGATCACACGATATACTTACCTACTTAGTTTTAAAACAACTGCTCGATGTTTGAATACTTGAATTTTTTTTATGGAATTCGGTACCAACATTCCAAATTCAATTTTATAACATACAGAACAGTAAGTTCAATTCTATGTAATAATATCTAAGGTAAGCAGAGATACGGCTGATGGGCCCGCATATCATGCTCATTTCCTTTTAGCAATGTCACGAGGAAGAGTTCATCGGCATCTGGGAGTAAATTGCTATTCTGGCAACTCATTGGTGTTTTGTAAATTTAAGTAAGTAACACACATCAGTATATTTATTTGTTAATTTTTCTGTGCTTACCGATGTAATACATAAATAAATATATGTCAAGGGCGTAGTTATTTAAAAGACATAAAAAACAGTAGATCTGTTACACTACATTTATTATTATCTATAATTATTTCTAATCTAACGCAGACATTGTTATAGCGTACCTAGATTAGATAGATCGATAGTTATCTTTCCTGTAATGATCCACCCACCTATACTGATAGAGTACTCGTAACGTGACCAATTTGCTGTTCAAAGGAAATGTGGAGTAGACTAGGAGGTAACTTGAAGCACTACCATTTGTACATCTTTACACCACCTGTCTCTTATACGATTATAATTCTTCATAAAATGTTGAAAAGCCACATTGAAGACAGTTTTGCCTGCAAAGTCAATGAGCTGGTTTAATTAAAGTGGTAACAAGCTCACGGAAAACCATTAAAAATTGAAGTTTTACCTGCTTTTTACTGGCACCAAGTTGTGCTTAGTATCTTAAAACGTTAAATCTCACAATACCTACTATTTAAAGATTTTATACTGGTGTTAGAATAATGGGCACATATTATCGACCTGGTCTTATTCTCAAATAAGCCAACAAATTATGACCTCTAAGAAAAAACTGAGCACTAGGTAAAGTTCAGTACTGTATGAAACAAATGCTGCTCTTCGAGAACCTTCTATGTGTGCGAGAGGTTGCGAGGGCTCTTGGTACCCGCCATCATGCTTTGTGGAGCGCTCAAACGAATGCATCGGTCGAGGGCGCTCCAGCGAGGCGCATTCGGTGTAGTAGCTCAGAGACCGACGCCATTTGCAAATGTAACTCGATGACTTGCAGTCACGGCTGGTCCTCATGTGACTACACTTACTACAGTCATGATTTAAGAATATTTACGATGAATGAACTATGAGACGATAGAAAACTTCAGACGAGGCATATTATAGTTAAATATAATGCCAACTAGATTAAAAAAAAACATCGTAGTAGGCAATGACATTTTACAAATAGACGCGTCATACACTAACAAAATTGCATATAAAAACAGCGGAGTATTTACTATAGTCACAGCCCTAGCGGCTCGCATCGATACGGCCCGAGCGAGCCCGAGTGGTTCCGAATGGGCCCGAGCGTCGGCCGCCCCGTCGCCATGACAGTCGAATAAAATGGATTTATTAGTTTAAAAATAAGTTAAAGAGTGTATACTTATTACTAACGTATAAAATGAAACGTTTTTCATTCACAGTTGGAGTATAATGTGTACATCGTCTAAAAACACAGGAAGGCATTTTATTTATAAAAATACAAAAGTTAGTAAGCCGACTAGTCGCGACAGTGGTTGGAGGTTGACTAAGTGAATGTCGGGCAGTTACCTTACTTTCGTCTTGCCAGTATTGAGCTCGGATAACGTATCTATGTAATAAAAACATCTTAGGTAGTAGGTACTTAGTTTTATATAGAACTTTCTAGACCAAAAACAATTTTATTATTAGGTAAATACAAAATCTCTTTTATAAAGTAACATCGATCCAATAACAAGTCTATTCCAGTGCACAAAGACAAGGGCGGGTAATAAAATATCCGCTGAACACAAAGAAAAACGTTATCTCGGCGGGGTTGCCAGGTAACGGGTACTTAACCCGCCCGCTGCTTGTGTGGGAAGATTTCTACGTACTGGAATCCTTACAAAATGCTAAGAATTATCTTACCTTTATTGTACGTATTTTTTTTACTTTTTATCATCTTATTGTTTCATTATTTGTTATAAATGAAGTATAAGCTTCAATCAAATTACGAAATAGAATTCATGTGAATTTTAAAAATAGAAAAACTCTTGAGTTCTTATTTTGTGTTTGTAATTCGTGCCCCATAAGGCTTTTGGCACAGTACACAGAGTATAATAGCATCTCCGGTACCCTCGGAAATCTATTAAGTAATGATGTTTTTTTGTAAAATTTTTGTTGCATTTATATAGGTTATATTGAGTCCGTAAGTTCCACGGTTATCTAAACCCAGTACTTCCGTAAACACATATTAGAGCAATAATTGGCATAAATATGACATCTTATTGAAATAAAAATGTACCGTACAATTTTATAAAATAACCTGGCAACCCCTAATTCGAGTAACTCGATAGGTACTGGTAAATTAATAGTCCCAAGCAATTTAGCAAATTGATGCAAAATCAATAAGGTTCTTTAAGAAAAATTGGGACATAAAAACGTACTTTCTTTTATAAAGCAGATCGCTAGTAAAATTAGTTTAATTTGGCGGCAGTAGTTTTTTTTTTGGGAACAAGCGAAGATATTTTAAATAAAAGAGAATAATAGATATGTAAAAAGCGCAAATAAAATTATTATGGTAGAGTCAGGTTTACGGTAGACCTAGTCCCGTCTCCCCTCACAATTCTACGTAGTAAGGTGTCTTAAAATACGAATGATTAAGTTATTTAAGGCTATGGTTATTTGTATTCAAATAATTATAATTTAATTATCGTTTTCAGAGATTGCCCACATACAACTTTAACGACTTTATTCCAGGAGGCAAGTTACAGTTTCGTGTATGGTTAGCAGTCATTATTTTATATTTTATTCCTATAATTCTTCATTTATAACGAAAATTATACACCAATGTTTAACTATTTAATTAAAATACTAGTCGTTAACGTAAGGAAATAATCAATAATATTTTTTAATTTATGGCGATAGTATCTTCTTGCCCCTTATCACCCTTCATTGTATTTAGAAATATACTTACCTATCAAAAATTATAAATAGGGTATCTAGTATTTGGTAATAAACATTGATAACAATGTAATTTATGGTCTTTGTTCTGTGTATGCGCAGAATTCTATACCAATGACGTCATAATGTACCAAAATATTGTATAGATAAGTATTGGGAATGTGCTAGGTAATTTGGGCAACAGTTATCACAGCTGAGGTGTCCGAGTGGTTAAGGAGTTGGACTTGAAATCCAATGGGTTCTACCCGCGCAGGTTCGAATCCTGTCCTCAGCGGTTTTTTTCGTGATATATATTTTTTATTTTTTATTTTAACGTAATAATGAGTTAAAATCATAGATAAAATACTTCATGCACTATGGTTAAAATATGATATCTGCTCGCAAATTATTGTGTTCTAAAATTTGTATTAAGTGATTTAAAATTTATTGTTTAGGCATAGCATAATGACTAGGACGCATTGGGAAATATTTTAAATATCCTTATTATTTTTTTATGAAATTCATAATTTGCAATTTGAAATAAAATCTTTATTAATCGCAAAAAAATACTTGAAATTTGTGATTTGTATTTCGATTCCCGTGTCTGTAAAAAAATACTTTTAAAACTTTAGAATGCTTCTACATATTAACATTAATCGAAATATTATTTGTTATGTATTCAATATAAAATAACACTGGAAACTTTATTTTATTTAAGAAAAAGTGATTGTCTTTAAGAACACAAGGTTTAGGTGATTTGAATTTTTTAATAACTGCTAGTTTTGTTTTGTACCTCTATGGCACGGATGGTAGCAGGAAACAATAATATAATGTAAGGTAAGATCATTGATTAGATAATATATTCTGCCTTCCGGCTACTAAGTATAAATTATTGAAGACAAACTCTACAATCCCAGAGCTAGCTATCTATCATTTTTAACTCCTTTTTGTCCAGCGGGCATGGCAAAGTGATGCCTCTGTACCTGACGGAATATAGTCCAGATAGAGTGACGACTATACTGGGCTGAAACCCCATATATTTTACAGGCTGATCCCGGGACGCGATACACTTACGTAGGCCATTATGGCGCGTTTTACACTTTATGTACACGTTATCCAGTATATATAAATATTCTGCCATTAGCCACCTTGGTCTCTAGGTCGAGTCATGCTCATTTCAATTCCCAAATCAGGTAGCACTTTGTACTGTATTACTTTACGTTGATTCCTAAAATGTTGATGGTGGGTGTCAAAGAATATTTAAGATAGTGATTATGACATATGTGTACAAGATAATCAATTAGTCAATACGTGTCTTCCGGAGTTAGAAAACGTCCGGTCATTACTTAGAAATTGTTAGACACCACCTAAAGGCACGCTAAAAGAGCAAAGAAGGAATAAGGACGGATGGCCACAGACCCGTGTATCCCGGAAATGGTAGGCGGAGACCGAAATAAATCACAAATGTATTAGGTATATATTTCTGGTAAAACCTATTTGTTTCTTACAGAGTACTTAATTATATAACCCCAATAGGTATGTGGGAATTTAGAATAAATAGTATTTATCAACAAAGACATTCATATTTTAAATTCATTAAAGTTTATTAAAGTCTTTCGTTGACGAGATTCCGCCTGGATAGGTATCGTCGCAATATCTATTTCTGCCGTTAAGCATTTTACAAGGTATGTTACGTTTCGGGTAATTGGACATTATAGTTGTAGCTATAGCCTAAAATCCCGCTTATGGATCGTCTTTATTGCTTTTTCGTTTTAAAGTTAGCGTTGGCAGTACAAGAAATTAGTCCCTTATTTACCAAAACATGGCAACTTTTTAAATTTCCTGATTAGGCTATAATTATAAAGTAATGCCTGACAGTGACAAGCGCGGTATCTCTACTTCTTTGGGGCAGTTGTAGAATTAATACAGTTTGCAGAGCAGAAGCTAACCTAAATTAGGTTAGCTCGCATAGCTGAGAAAATTACATAGTGCATAGCTTGATTTGTATAACTTACGGTTTATATAAAAGTACTTATGTAAAATATCTCTTACGTTAACTTTGGTTTGCAACTGCTGTTACAACTGAGCGACTGGCGTGCTCGTTCCGCCATTCAGATGTAAGGATGAAGGCAATTTCCAGAGATAAACGAAATTTCTTCTACCTACAAATTAATCACTCTGTTACACAAGCGTAGACCTATCAAAACAAGTCCGCAATGACGTCAGCAGTGGTCTAGTCATCATAACACAGTTATGTTTGTATGACCAATTGACGTTAGTTGCATATTAGGACAGGAAAAAATATTGAAAATACTTTTAAACGTTCTTAGAATAGAAACCCGTAATTATAATTCTTTGAAGTGACCACAACCAATTAATGGGAGAATGGCCCAAATGGCGACATGGTTGTCACGGCATAACTTTTGTTTAAGAAAAAAATAAACAGAAAAGAGTTAAACTATCCCTTTGGGTTTTACTGGCTTTGTGGTATAACGTTCTGTGTAACTGAAATCCTGATTTAACATTTAGACTACAAAAATATTATATGTGATATTTTCGATTTGAGAAATATAGTAAGTTAGGTCATGCTAGGCGATTCTATTCCATCTACAGGGGCGAACAAAACTTTTTGCAATTACGGGCATTTTAATCGTATCTATCGTAGCTGTATGGTTACCAAAGTTATTGTCATCCAGGAATGGTGGATCCCAAATATGTTTGGAAAAGTTGTAATTCCTCTCATATTCCTTTTTGAGCGACTCCGATTACTTAAGCTCTAGTGTTCCATGTAATCCTTTGCCAATCCTGATATAATAACTAATAGTTTGCCAACCCTAGAAGGGTCAAGCGAAAGTCAAGTTAAATTAGTTGTTAACAAACTTCCGCCATATTTCTCTCCTTACTTCATGCCATTTAAGGCCTTAAGTACTTGCCCGACAAATCGGTATAATAATCAGAAAACGTTTCGCTTCAGAAAGAAATCTTACAAAGAACATTTCTCATTTTACTGAAAAGTTGGGCTGTTGACCCGCGCCACATCCCGGAAGTTTTTTGAAAGCCTTGAGTGCCTTCAGGATCACTTAAACTGAAAATCAACCATAAAATTACGTGATAGAGTTCAATTTTGTAAACATGTTTTCCCTTTGACCCGACAGTTTAGTGAAAGGTAGATTTATTTTAAGTCTTATTCGGTTATTTTAAGATTGTTTATCGGTTGCAGGTTTTGGGGGAAGTAGGTTAAGTACTATTTTTCCACAATACGAGAAATCGTAAGCTGCAGATTTAGTATCAGTTGAAACGGAAAGCGAATAAAGTTCAGTAGCAAAGCCTCTTTGCATTAATTCAAGCATGTAAGTTTGTATGGGAGCGGATTTACTGCGGACTGTTGGGATAACGCCTACGTTTTGTAGTTGGGTGCTATTGCGATGAGTATTGCACAGGGGCTTTTATTTATGAATAATGGTTATTGTTTTGATAATAAATTTAACAAACATGACACTTTGGTAAAAAATAAAAATAAACTAGAAGGCTTACATTAACTTAAATTCACATATGTGCTAATGTAGATCCTTTATATGCGAGAGTCAGATTAGATATCACCGTAAAGACTATTTTTACTGTGAAACAGCATAGATGCTAGTATTATAGTTTACTAGCTTTTGCTTGCGACTTTGCCCGCATGAAGGAGTGTTCCGGGTAAAAGTCCCGCTATATGTATATTTTCCCGGGATAGAAAGTGGCCTTTAACCTTCCCAGGGTCTTAAACTATCTCCATACATTTCATAAAAATCCGTTAAGTAGATTTTGAGAATATCGATAATATACAGACAAATAGAAAAGGGGACTTTGTTTTATAATATTGTGTATAGATAGATTTACAGGAGTACAGGAAATTATAGCCAATGTGACTGCTGAGAATTATGAGATTTGCCTTTTATCCAACGAGCAGAGTGGAGTTACTTGTAGTGTTTATTGAACAAAGTTCCTAGTAGTGCGTTGGTTTGTTCCTCGTCATTAGATTTTATAGAAAAGCGTGTATTGAACACTTTATTGCGTCATTGTATCTACCAATATAAAAATACCTTATAAAGTATCAGCCCTGTCTTGAGCCTCGTCGCCGGAGGATGATTCATTTTTAATTTTTATTATATGCATTAAGTTTTTGTACATATTCAGGGTCATTTTGACATTGCATTAATCAATGAAATCATATACTCGTCTTCACCTCTGTGAATATTGTTTCAAAAATCATACATGAATAACAAATATTTTTGTCATAATCTTTGCTTTAATTTTAATTTTTTTTTTATCCTTTTGTAGTTTAGTGCGAATATTGTTGTATACGCGAGTGTGTTACTGACTGAAAGTATGATGTTGCCGCTGCGACGAATTTTCTCAATCATAATCGTGTCATAACGGTTAGAATAAAATTTACATTTAATTTATATTTTACATTTACGTTTCAAGTAAGTTATTGTAAAGTTTTATTTCCAAGATGTAAGTATATCGTTTCATTTAGTAACGCAATGTCAAAATGATCTTGTATATCAAAATGTAAAAAAATGAAATAACAAAATAAAGGGATACTTAAATACATCAGCCCTATATTATTATTAGTCTACTACCTACTGAGTACGCGCCTCTTGTACTACTGATAGGGTTTAATATTAACGAATAATGATTTTTTTTTAAGTAGGTATGTAGGTTTACCATGTGGGCTCATTTAGAATGCTTAATAAAGCTTATTAAGGAAATTAAGGAACTTAAAGTAGCGATAAAATAAAAAATAATTATAATTAGTAGGCACTAAACCTGATATGACGCACAACATAATATTATTGTAACTGTAATCAGATATGATGTCGTAACAGCCGCGTCGGCATACGGCGGGAAATAACCGAAAATCACAACGTCGCACATTCCAGTGCTGAGCTAGGTTTCACAGGCTAGCTTGCGTATTTGTGCATAATGTATTTGTCCTACATCTATAGCTTATATTATGATAAAATTATCTGAAAAGTTTGTTCGTTTGTGTTAAGCTCTGGAACTACTTATTTAATTAGACAATTATTTTTTGAAATAAAATTATTCTTCCTAAATGCTATAGCTTAGTTTTCATCCCGAAAGTGACCATTATACTTACTGGGAATTGACATTAACTCGGGCGGAACCTCGAGCAGAAACTAGTCGAGTTTATCGTTCGCCTACAGTTCACTAATCTATATCTATATATATAAAAATGAATTGCTGTTCGTTAGTCTCGCTACAACTCGAGAACGGCTGAACGGATTTATCTTATCTTGGTCTTGAATTATTTGTGGAGGTCTAGGGAAGGTTTAAAAGGTGAGAAAAATTCGAATAATTGCCGGGAAAATCCTCAAAACAGCATTTTTATATTTCCCATACAAACGTTTTCTAAATAAAATGGAGAGTCAATTTGTAATTTATTACCGCTGCATAAAGTTCAAATTCGCGTGCGCGTTGGAGGATCTAATATCGCGTTCTGAAACTCAACAAAAGTGAAAGTGAATCGCGAACGCGACAAAATTGCATAGTCTCAAAATACATAGTACATAAATAGTGGTCGGCTTCGAGAAACTCAATTTTAGCTAACTTCAGTTGTTAATATATAATATATAACTCAAAGGTGACTGACAGTGATATATCAAGGAACAGCCCAAACCATTGGACGGATCGGGCTAAGACTTTACATGCATAAAGCTACTATGACGTAGGCATCCCCTAAGAAAGGATTTTGATAAATTCTACCCTTAAGGGGATAAAATAGGGGATGAAAGTTTGTATAAATGTTCTTAGATTTTCGACTGATTGAACTGAAATTATAGATTGGGGATAAAATTAGTTTGAACCTATAAGTACCGGGAAAATATGTAGCAAGACTTTTATCAAACAGTGGAATTTTATCCTGGAAAACACCTTCACGCGGGCGAAGCCGCGAGCAAAAGCTAGTTATTAATAAAAGTCATTTTCTGAAGTACCAGAAACACATAGCTATATTTATATCATAGAACAAGATTGCTCTTTTTTATTTCGAAAAATATACGGTTTTGTATAAATGTTGTTGCGAAAAATTACTTTCACACGGCTGAAGTCGATGGCAAATGTTAGTTACAGATAGATTAGCTTACGTATGACACAAGTATTTGTGTCGGTGTGAGAATTGAACACGCGGTCTTTCATGGCTGACTTATCACTTATCAACCGTCAGGGCATACAACACACCTTCGTCCCTAAAGGGGTAGGCAGACAATCAGGCCACCAAATGTTCGCTGTGTATGTTTCGTTTGTTGGGTGATGGGGTCCAGACTATCGCCATATAGATACATGGGGCATGAAGTCTGTTATAAAGTAAAAAAATAGTTGTATGTTATTCATGACTACGTGCCAAAAGTCTGCGTGATAATCTTTTTTCGTCATAAAACAAAAGTTAAATACTAAACTTGATTTTCCTAGGACTTCGTATATAAGTATACTAAATTTTATGCAAATTCATTATGTGTTTACTTTTAACAAATATGTCACTATTGCTAATCTTTTGCTAGTTGTATTTAAGTCGTAAAGTGAACGCATACGATTAGTATAGTCTTGTCAATAATTTAGTCTCAGCATGAACGGTTTGGCCCAACTGGGTGGTATCAAGTTTAAATGTAAAACCATGATTTTGAAATTATTGCATATAAATTCAAAACGAGAAAGATTTCAGCTTCGTAAATAAAAAAGCAATACCTAAATAAAATAAATTAATATTAGATAAGTTGCATTATTTTGGATTCATAACAACCTTGATAGCCATAGTCACAGGTGCCAGTGGGAGACTAAAATGCAAGATTTGTAGTCGAAACTAGCGCATGTCAGAGTAAACAAAAGAAATGGTACAAATGCACAGGTCGTTAACATTCGCGCTGTGTGTGCAGCTGTGTTGCGCCAGGGCTGTCACTATACGGCAGAAATATTGTTTGTAATAATTTGTGTTCATAATGGATAAGCATAGTTTTATTCAAATGTCTATACTAATTTCATTTTGTTTCAGCATACATTATTTGATGAGAATATTTTTATTTTCCGGCCTACATAAGGAATATAGCGACAAAGCGACCATTTGATGTGCCATCTGAAATTAAATGCTTTTAGAATAAAAAAACTGTAGTTTAAGAATCGTTTTCACTTACACCTATATACTAAAACACAATATATAAATATCCCAAACTCGTCGTCGTGTCGCGTTATGGGGTCAACTTGTAGATACGGATTCAAATACGCCGCCATAATTGTATCAAATGTCGAGAAGTACTACATATCTTCCGTCAATTAATATTCGATCATAAACCTGCTCTACTTACTACCAGTCGCAGTAGAATCACTTTACAGTACGCGTATCAAAAAACGCCTTTATCCCCAAAGAGGGATATACGTACTTGTATATAGAAATACGTATATAGAAATTATTTTCATTCCGTAATGTGTTAAGTTTATACCGACGGCATACAAGTTAAATCCTTTTAATAAATATTTTTACATAGATACATAAAATTTTTAAACGTATTGACAACCCTAGCGGAAAAGTGAATGAAAATGCATCATACACGTGTGCGTAAACTGCACGGTAACACGTTTAGGTTTACGTAACACAGACGATGTTTGGTTCTTCCAGATTGTACTGCCAACGCCGCGGCCTATTCACAGAGAGAGGCTTTGCATGTGGCGAGTTACACTAACAAGAGTCCCTTTGGTTTAGTGTCGCTTTGTCTATTTCTCTTACTAAGCTGTGAGTAATCAATTTTTTCTGATTGTAGGGATATTATAGCTGAGCTTGCCAAAGTTAGCATAAATGCCATGAAGTCGTAACTTCGAAATTACAACAATGTTATGTGTTTATATTTTTCCCAAATCATAAGAAGGTAGCCTGCCCCTTGTCCTTATTAATGACACTAGCTAAAACATACCTGTCTGCATCTTATGCACTACATCATACAATAGTTGTTAGTTAAACATTACGTAGTCCTTGTGCTAAATATGAAATTGTCATTTAGTCTAATAGCCAATTTGGAAGCCGTTCATTATGATTCCCGGCTGAGTGCTGAGTGCTGACCATAAGGACATGCGTGCCGCGGCCGCAGGAGGACTAGGGCCGATCGATACATGGTAGTGTACCTCTTGCCCTCTGTGTGATAAGGATTCCTTCAGTTTTCATCTTGAAGTTGTAGGCAATGTTTTGGTGACAGTACTTCTGGCTTGTGGATCGAGGTTCGATTTCAAGGCAAAAAATATTATTGACATATGTGTAGGTTTGTAGGTTCTGCAAATACTAGTTAATATGTGTTGGAAAACAAACTTATTCTTAGCTACAGCTTGCACAATTTTTAGCTTCTTTATATGTGAGTTATTTTCTTTGAATATATGTTTTAACTTCTCTGCAAGATTTGCATAGTCTGGCATAGGTTAACTTATTGCGTAAACGTCTCCAAATTATATTGTGTTTAATTTGCTGCGTTTAAGTCACTTTTAGATTCAATTATACACATGATGAGTTTCCCTAACTTGGGCTTACATTATAGCTATAAGTTATAATATTTAAATTATCGTAATCGTAGTGTTAAGTCTGCTGGAAAACCTAATAAATAAATACTATGGTTTTAAGATAGAAATTTATGAGTGATATACGCCGTTAACATTTAACGAATCTTATCTCAATCTTCGATCCGATCTCGAGAATAAACCAATCAAAATAAGTCATTTATGGCGTGTAAAAGATATTTTGTTCAGAATGGTCCATTTTCGCGAGAGATTGAAAGTAATTGTGATCGTTTATTGAAAACGGCGCATAATGAAAATCTGATCTCTACCATAGAACGGGAATAAGTTAAATTATTGTATTAATGTCACAAGTTAGTTAAGCATACTAGAATAAAAACTAAGACACGTACCTCGCACTTTAAATGTTGTATTACATTCTTATTTTTTTATCAAACAGGATAAGCGAGGTGCGGGTCCGTTGTTAGCGCCAGGGTCCCATAAAATCGAAAATAAAGCAATTAAAACATCCAGAGTTTATAGCGGTGAGACAGGCAGGCGTAGGGCCGCGTGCAGGTTGTGACTAAAATATCCCAGTTGTGGCAATACTTATCCCTTTCCTTTATAGCCCCTCTCCGGGCAAATAGCCTTTAGCAATTCGTTTTATACGGGACGGCGCGCGAGTTACGGACGGGGATATGCAAACATATGCGAATGATCTCTTAAACACAATTTAAGGCTTCTTGAAAATTTTAAACTACCAAAAATTCCTCATTAAACCGTCTATCTAATAGTTTGGTTGCCAGTTAATATGTTGTGTACTTTAGGAGGTGTTGCGCGGAATCGAAAATGTTTAATATCCACATAATAAAAAAAAAATAAACAACAAAAAGTTTAGATAACACATTGCGCAAATATGTTGTTTAATTTATTCTAGCGATTTTCTTGTTAGCGCGCCGTCTAACTTGGGGGAGCGCCTTAAGGGTGTGCATCCATGATTCTCCGTTATAAATGTTTTGGGCTGTACAGATCACTTAATAATAATATAATATCAGCCCTATATTATAATATATACTGTCCCTACAATGCTGGGTACGGGCCTGTTTTACTACTGAGAACGATTAGGCCTTAGTCCATCAAGCTGGCCTGGTGCGGGTTGGTAAACTTTACATACCCTTAAAATTTGTATAGAGCTCTTCTCAGATATTTAGATGTTCTCTTAATGTTTTTCTTCACCCTTGAAGCAAGCAATAATTTACAGAGAATGCACACATAACTTTAGATAACTTAGAGGTGCGTGCCCTTGGGTTTGAACCTGCGGACATTCGTCTCGGCAGTCCGTTCCACTCCCAACTAAGCTATCGCCGCTTGGCCGCCGAAATCACTTACGTCAGGTAACACAATTGCTTGTTTGTGGGGTTATGCTATATAAAAATACGTACTTACCAAACATACAAAATATTATCTTAATTATGTACTTATAAATAATGCAAAACAGCTTATTTTATCAACCCTGTCTGTGGCGCAAAAGATATAGTAGACCATGAAATGGCTGAGAAGATGTTAAGACATATCTAGCTAAACCTTTGTCGGTAGGCAACGGCTTGGCTTCAGTCCATGGGCGGCGGATGCTGCTTAACATCAGGCAGACCGCACACTCGTTTGCCTACCAAACCAATAAAGAAACCCGCCCTAAAAATATTAGTATAATATAGAAAACAACCCATTGAATATTTTTGTTGATGTGGTTTTTCACACTATAAGGGAGGAACAGAACAACATGTATATTGCATAAAGGCAGTCAATGCACAGGAGAATACTTTTTATGACGAAAACAAATCTCAAACAAACAAAACTCAGTTTGTTTGAGATTTTTATTCCAAGAAAAGATATTTACGCGGGTGAATGTCTGAGCAGAAGTTATTGACGTATAATTCATTATTTTCCAACAGGTACTAATCCAGCGTTCCGACCGCTAATGTAAACAGAGCCTAAGATGAAAACACGCTCGTTAAGCGTTCCGCGAGCAAAATAAAAGTTACTGTTACACGGAGCACATAAAACGCGGCGATTACCGTTGTCCGGCGGCGCGCACGCCCGGCCAGGCGCCGGCCTTACGTCTTGCCACTCTTCTCACGTAATGTAGAGCGAAATTTTCCTCTCTACTTATTATATTTTTATCCAGGCATGGTAAAGTAATAAGTCTGCTGTAGTTTGTCGTGTTAAGATGTGATTTCGCAGGACGCGGCAAACAGCAGATGGTGATGGCATGCTGCATTACTTTGCAGTAATGCAGCATGCCATTACCATCTGCTAATGGATACCATGATTTTATTCATTTGTATGAGACCGATTTTTACATACGACTGTACATGCAGCGCAACACTTGCATCGCTCTTTTAGGGTTAATAAATGAACATATACAATTGAATGACGTGTTGAGCAAGCCTTTTGTAGGTGTTGGCAAGCGTCACGATCGCCGCACAACAATATATGAACTTTGAAGTACATGCATGCACTTCAGACTGTTGTTTGGTGACAGACCTACATATTGGTACCCAGTCAAAGGTATACGGGAGACCTACCTCCAAGTAATGAGTAAGGGTCATTGTGTATTTATATGCGTAACAAAGATACTCAGTGCGGTCTAGTGACGCTATCTGTGAATAGCCAATTGTCTGCACCCTGGGGTCGGTTCTGAGTAATCCGATGACGCGGGTTGAGGATAATGGACCTCGTTCTCGGTAAACCGCGAGGAATTTTTAAATTTTTTACGGTGTGTTTATTTTTAATACTGACTGTAATTAGTCGTATGCTTGGTACAGTAAATATAAGCTCATCGTGTTATTCGCATGAGCTTAGGTATCAGACAGAGGTGTAACTAGTGCATCTGTACTTGACCGAGCTAATAACCTTTTCATGATCTGATACATATTAGAGAACTTATCTCTAGACATAATATTATGGAACATTGTGTTCAATCGTTGAATTTTCATGAATTCATGCCCGGATACAATAGTTACCCGACCTGGGAATTGTTGGTGCATTACTTCCATCTCTAAAAACCCCGTCTATACCTTGTGACAATACACACCTCATCACTCCAAAAGCCTCTCCGGTCCATGAGAGCGCAGCCTTGACCCGGCCCGTGAGCTCATCTCGTTAATGTTCAGCGCGCGGGTCACTGAGCATGCTTCCATCCCTTTTATCTAATTAAAGCCTGTTATTAATTTCCCCTGCTGATACATATATCACATAGGTATATACATTATATGTGTACTTGTGAGCTCGTGCTATCGGTATATTTTTTCTTATTGTAGCGCAGCTAAGGGATTTTAATTCACCTGATGTTAGTTGAAGGTATAAGCATTATCGTATTTGTTTGTTCATCTTCTAGTGTGAGTAGTATTATGCCGGCCGCGCTGATTTTTTTATCTTGGTTCAGCAATGTGTGAAGCATAAATGCGGTCTTCAAATCGTTATAATTATAATTCGATTTTACATAAATTACGAAAGGGAAGCCGGCAGGAATTATACGGAGCCTTTGCCACTGTGACCTAATATGGCGATTTTTTACCATGTACGATGGTCAATATCTAGTATGTGTACTAAATATATTGGGAAACTTCTCAATTCCCTTATTGATCAGGGCTCATAGGTTACCATATTTTGTCTCTCTTTGTCTTAGTTTAGGAGAACTAGCATTCGATTCTAGGTAAAGCGATATTTTCGGATGTTGATGAGCCGCCCCTAACGCGTCGACGAAGGCTATTGCGGGGTTTTAATGAAATGAAATGCGTGCATAGCATGCTGGTATCTCTGACATAGCCGCTTCGGTTCCTCGGACTACTGTGGGATTTATAATAGGATTCCCGGCGATAAGAAAAACTAGTTAAAGCTTTATTTGTGTGTAACGCGGACTCTACCTTGGAGAGGGATGAAAGAAGGAAGAAAACGTCGCTACCACGAGGCAAATACGTACAAAATACGATTTGGTTCTTTGTTCCCGTTCTATGAAAGATCAATAAACAGTTATAAAACTATTTCTATTTGCTGATATAATAAAAAGCCCTACAAAAAGCGTGTGACGCAGTTAGAGAGTGCAGTTTGTTCACCTGCGGATCTGTTTGTTCAAATTATCTGTACAAGGTCTTCACATGAGTTTTTGTGTTTCTTTTATTTATTCTTTTTAAGGTTAGTATTTTGATTTTTCTGGTATTTAGATGACCCGCTCGTAGTTTGCTATTAAACGTTATAAAATAATTATTTTATTATCGACACTTAATGCTGTATTAGTTTAATGGCAATAAAATCTTGGAATTAGAAGATTTTTCGACACAATTTGTCCGGGGGTAAATCGTCCAGAAGGGGTAGACCATAAGTGGTTGGTCCTTATAAACTAATCTGTTGCTGCAACATTTGAAAAAAAATAGTTGCTCTCACTTCGCTCTATAGTGGAAGGAGGATTTACAAAATAATTTTATATTAAAAAATAAAACAAAATTGTCAAACAGACAGACATACAGACACAGCTAGACAAAATTCTCAACACACGGATAGCAACTGTGCTAGATACCGTATTGGCAGCGTCAGCATGCCTCGTCAGGAGTCACGCCACCCGGCCAGCGCGGTGTAATGCGAGCCTCGTGAGCCGTATGTCGTAACAACGAAGCGACACGCTGCCTGATGTAACTGGGACCACTGTTTATACTTTAATACAAGTGCCCCCTAAGTCGATTAAAATATTCACCTCTCTATATTTATGGGAATAAGCCCGCCCCAGTGATATGGGATAGTATAGGTAGGGAAAGATAGGTTTTATAAGGAGGTACACACATAACTGACGCTGTGTTTTGCACTTCTACCTTTCATTGAAAAAGGCGTGATGTCACCAAACGGCATAGCCTAAAGTAATCTCGATCAACGAAACACCTTAAAATATACAGTCCCACAACTAGGCAGAGGCCTCTTTAGTAATAACTGAGAGGGAATAGGCCTTATTACACCACGTTGGCCTATTGCGGATAAGCAGACTTCACATATCCTCAATATTCCTATAGAAAAATTCCCAGTACTCAATTTTAGAATACATGGACGCATGATATACAATTCAAAGTAAAATATAGACACCAACACACACATCAAGTGACGTAAGTAACCAGTAGGCAATCCTTAGGTCATCTGTACAATGTCCTAATCTGTGTTTACATTGAAAAGCAGGCGAACAGGCGTGTCACACGCGTTGGTCATTGTGGGTGAGGTGTAAGCAGTGACTCAACTCCGCTTTGTTGTCGAAATTTATTTTTGGAATTCTTACAAAAGCGCACCCTTATAAGCCTACGCCGCGTCGTGCGGTTGCAAGTTTAGCCTTTAAAGAACTCTATTTTTAAAACTGCTGGAGTTGCGAGCAAAAATTTTGCAGTATACTGTGTTATTAGTGCTATATTTAAAAAATAAATAGCGTAAAAACTAAAAGTGTTAGGATAGACGACACTAGGCTCGGGAGTATAATATGCGCTGTAATTTTTTGAGTAGCAAGTGTAAACTTAATAAACCCTAGCGACTGTTATATGTATTAAGGTAAGGAAGAGTATGAAACTAGAGCCACAGTCTGCAATTTCCAAAATTTCAATTTTTATCTTAAATATATTTATTATTTCAAAAGTCTTCACCGCTGTTCATATACTGTGTAAAAACAATCGCCGGAGTCCGCCACGGCATGTTACGGGGATTTTAAGGGTATTGTAGGAATAAAACGAAACTATTTATATTTCACTTTAGTGATATATTTTAATACCTTAAAATAAATAATATTACGTCATACGAAGTTTTTTTATTACTGCCAGCTACAGCTTCCTCAATGAATTGGGGGAGTCCAATCATCACCATATATATCATCACCATATTTCTGAAATTATAGGTTACTCACAGTAGTTTAAAGCGTTACACAAGCGTATAGCGACACGTAATAGTAGGATCTATATCGAAATGTGTTCAGCCGTTTTTATGCACGTGTATAAAATAAAGACTTTACATTTGATTATTACTATATATTCCTATAATAATGGAACTATCGCTCTCTCATTTTTTTTCATTTAGGGATTTCTCTAAATTGTGTCCCTTAATTCATCGATATATGCATGGTGTGGCTAATACGTAGACAAACTTCATCCTATTAATGTTAATGTAAGTATATAGACTGACGCAAATATTTTGTTTACAAATATTTGAATAGTTTTTTATAAGGAAGAAAAAAGCGTGCCGCCTTAAGACAAACAAGGTAATTTGTGAGGACAATGGGAAGGATTAGCCACGCAGCGCCTGGCCGGTGTAATTTGCGCGTGTCTTCATGCAATTTACACCCAAGAGGACGTTGTGACACAGACTGGGGACGAACGTGTCGTCGAGAGGAAATGGCCTGTGTTAAAACATCAAGACTTTGATATCATTTTAGAGAATCAGATTTTGACTGCTATTCGATTTACGAGAAAATATGAATTGCTATTTTAGCTTGAGTTAGTAATAAGTATTATGAAAAAATGCTGTGTAAACGAGTCATCAGATGTTAAGTAATCACCCCGCTTTGTGGTGTGTTTCTGACTTTTGGGAAAAAAATAGAATTGTGATGGCCGAGAGGTTTCTTTATTCATGTACGAGATTTTTGGGCTTCCATCTGTACTGGCTGAACGAAAGGTATCGGACAAGTTGCTTTCTGGGAGAAAATTGTACCACCCTGGTGGAAGTAACTTATTGATACTGTAGATAATCAGCTATAGTATGGTATGTAATATGCTTTTTTCACCAATAATGATTCATGAATGGGTTGTTGGCTGGCGAGGGTCGACAGTCCACGCTTGAGCGGTGCCCCTGTCCCTTCACGGCCGGGTGCCATCGGCCGATCGATCTGTTCTGCCGCGTGACATTGAATTAAGATGGCAAAATAGCGGGAAATTATTCAAGATGGCGACGCCGCCATCTTGCAATGTTTTGCAAGGATTTTGGCGCGTTTTTTCAGGTAGTGCGGAGTTTTGTCGTAATGTCATCGCTGTTGTGATCTTGTCTTGATCTTGAAGACGATTTTTAAATTTACCTTTTTTTAATATTATGGTTTAGTGGAACTTTGAAGAATGCGCAGCACAGGATAGAGCCAATAAAAGTTGGAGTTTAATCTGCGAATGCCTTGGATTTGGTATCCAGTAACATTACATTAATCTGTTGCGTAAGAAAGCAAACAGCGACATGAATCAATTACATTACATCTCCTTGAATTTTGTTTCTAAAATCAAATTTAACGGTTGTATTTTTCGTTCAAAGACAAGACACAAAATGTCTAGAATTATATATCAAATGATTAATTGATAGACAAATATCTGGGCATAGACCTAGCAGTGGATAATGAGACCAAAAAGTAGCTTGGTTCAGAATTTTCTTTTACAACTTCGTCAATATTTATCTGTCTGAAATAAGATGTATGGAGTGGTGGCCACGAACCGGTAAGGGCGGACTCGGAGGTCCACCCACGAGGTGGACAGATGACCTTATAAAATGTCGCAGGAGGTCGCTGGATACGGGCCGCTTTCCCCTAGAGGGATCTGGAAATCTTTGGGGTAGGCCCATGTTCAACATTGGACATCCTGCGAGTGATGATGATGATGAAACGATTCGATAATTTTTTAAAAACAACATTAAGAAATATGCATATCGATAAAGCTTAAAACCACACCACCAGTATGTCCACAAACAAGTAAGGATGTGTGATGCCGAAAGGCCGGTGTGGTCACTGCGATAGTCATCAGTAAGATTGCTAAGACTTGAAACCAAAAAGCCGGATTTCTAGTTCAGCCGGTCATTTACACGACAAGGTCGGTCATGGGGGTAATAAACGGAATGCAACTTGAAACCGGCTCTTGAGGTAAAAAGTCTAGATACAGGTTTAATTTAGTCAGACAAGGATTCAAAAGCTCTGCGGGCAACTTTATCCTTATGGCTGGTGAGGTAGGAGTCAGGGGTGCAGCGTCGCGTCACGGCGGGCGTCGGCGCGCGGCCTCCGACGCGGGCGACACGCGCGGCGACGACGTCGGGCGCCGGCACTCGGCCCGCCACTCGCGTCCCAACACCCGCCGCGCTCGGACGGCATGGCGATCGCGTGTTAAAACTACGTGCTCCGTAGTGCTGTGAAACTCCCACTTTCAACATCGACATCAACTGCATCATGGCTGGGTGAGTACTTTGTTATTTTCTGGATTTTTTGCGTCGCGTCCCTATCTCCCCTGTATGTTTGTTTTAATAAGAGCTGAATAAAAGGTCACGAAATAAAGGCTACGTGATTCATTGTTGTGACTCATCGCGACAACTAGCTGGTTTACTACGGAAACCAGCGCCGGGTCACGGGAGGTTGGGTGAAAAGCGAATAGCGTCTCGAAATTTTCCGTCATAATGTGCGTGTTGTTAAAAATCGTCCTGGAATCCTTGTATTGAACAATCATAGAGACTGAAGTCTGGGATGGGACTTTTATTTGTATTTTATTGTATGTATCTTTCGAAACCCAAAAAAAAAAATAAGCATCCCTATACTAAATATCCGTAACTTAGAGCTTTTAAGTACGAGTAAGCTCAACATTTCGTAGTCAATAAATTTAGTCTATATTTCAGTAGTATTTTTGCGGTAATATCGCCCTAATTTCACAAGATTCACGTATTTTTTTTGCATAGTGTTAGCCCGCCGTTTCACAACGTGACGGTATCTCGAACGTGATACGACGATCGTGTGAGATAAGGCAAGAATGTTTGCATTCCGACCTATGCATATTAATAAAGATTATTCATCATTTAATAATCCTGATTTGTTTATTTACGTTTTATGTTTGTTTATACATCTCGTTTTAGAAACTAGTAATTAATTGTTTGTCCTCAATTCGTTTTTATGGAACAAAAGTAGAGACAAGTTGTATTGTTTACTAAAATCATATTTTGAAATAGATCTACATTTATTATTTTATTAAAGTAATGTAAATGGTATTATATAACTTGCCTAAAAATATGTTTGTTACTTTTTGCTTTTTTTCATAAAAACACTAATGTAATTACTGAATAGAGTCGGCAAATTTGAACTGTAATTAATTATTAAGGCGGTTAGGGGTGAAATAAATATAATCTAATTCCATATAATAAGGATTATATTATGATTAAGAAAAACATTTTAAAATTTACTCAATTGCGTACTTTTTAGAATTTTTTTACTTCGATCTCTAACTATATGTACTTTGTTTTGAAATTCCCTGAAAAAATATACTTAAAGGCATCGAAACAAGATTGAAATATAAGTAATTTTTAAACCAATTAGTAACTTAAATATATGTTTAGGCAGCGATTAGGTATTATATTTTGTTATTAAAATATCATTCATTAATTTATGCTCATTGAAATATTTTAATACATATTATTCATATTTTACTATTACGTATATCCAAATAGTATGAAGCCATATTAAATGTCCTGAATTGATGAAACATAAAAAATACTTTAGGCTAACCGTGGGTGCACTAGTTGCACTTCTGCTTACCGTTTGGGGATTAAGCCTTGAACTTATTACCTGCACTATTTATATTTTTTTGTAACAATTGTTTTTCGTTATTTACTTTTGATAAAAACCGGGACGACTAAAAAGTGTAGAAGTACCACCGACGCGACGCCTGAAGAGCTTGAAATGTGATATCTTTAAAAAGGTTCTTTTTACCAATTAATGATCATGATATGTGAGTATTATTGTTACGTGTCGGTTTTCGGACTATATTTCTATGCGTTCTTTTTTTATCGTATCATACTACAGTTCTTACATCTGTTTGTCTGACTAATCATTGGGGCTTTATTATCCGAATAAGGGGTGGGTTTACACATAATATATCTAATTGTTGAGGATACAGCAAATTATACTGCCTCAGTGGCGAAATTGTATTGCATACCCGGTAAAATATTTCTCTGAGGTCCCGATTGAGAATTCGGGGTCGAGCGAAGTGACTTCGAGTTTTTCTGTTCAGAATCGGCCGAGAGTGTGGAATTTGTGTCCGATATGACCATAAGATCGCCCCTATCACATCATGGGACGAAACATATGTGGCGAAAAGTGGGTGCCCTGGTTGCACCTCTGCTTAACCCTTCGCGGACAAAGGAATAATGTGTCTTCTTATTAAAGATAGAAAAAAAACTTGCGTAAGGAATCCTCAGTGCGCGACACGAGTCCGTTCTAAGACAGTTCTTCAAATTTATTGGAGACATACGTCTACTTCTGAGCTTAATCCGCTGCAAAAACAACTGGGTTTAATAATTTGTGATATTTCATTTAAATAAACAAAATAAAAATTACAGTGTATTGAACAGTGAGCTATTTAGAAGCCAAGTGTCGATGTGCCGGCAATTACGGTATCATCTCCGCGCGGATCAGTCGCCAGCGGCGCTGTGAGCGGCGCCGAAGGCTCAGCACCAGTGTTGCGTGTGGAATTTTAATTAGTGACGCAATGACCTCTGCTTCGCTCTTTTTTATACCAAAAACAATGCACAAACTGTTGTATCATCGTCGGGGGAAAAATCCGAGGATTTGTGACTCAGACTCGATTTCCTTGGCGCTTTATGATCTTATATTACTGCATCCCGAGCTCGCGACGTCGCGCAACACACGCACCGAGCGGTGTAGCGCGAACCGCCCGGTGACACGCGTGGCGTCACGGCGTCACGGCGTCACGGCGCGACGTATGTAGGGTACGATTACGAGTCGCTGCTCATTCTCGGCGCATTGCTAAAACAACGCGCCGCGTGCTGCGGACATGCGTTCTTGATCTTTCAATTGTATGCAGATGAGTTTACGACACCGCCACCGGTGCATGTAAAACTTGTTATTTTTCAAACTCCAATCAATATAATAACTGCGTGAGTCAGCGCTAGCGAACGTTTATGAGCGTCTTATGCAATTAACGTTGAATTAGCGTGTTTATTGAGCCGCGTGGCGAATAACAAATTTACCGTACGTATGCGGATACTTGCGCAATGTAATTGGCGGCGCGCCGGCGGAATGGCGAGCGACGCGCGCCAAATAAATTCGGCCGCGTCCCGCGTTGTGTATGCGCAGGCGGCGCGAGCGGCGCGGCCGGCGGCGACGCGGCGCGAGATGTCGCGCGGTGGCGCAACCAGCGCGGCGCTTGTCGCTCTCTCTGCGCGTTGAATAGCAATCAGCTGGTCGGTGCTCTTCGCCCGCCGATTGTGATCGCAGATCGCATCCGCGGCCGTCGCATAGCAACACGCTGCACCGGACGCGGGTACGTGTCGCCGACGCCGGCCGCGTCGTGCCGCCCGGGGTGCCTGCGCGCCGCCCGGCCAGGGGAACACCACGCGCCGCCTGTCTTTACATAACTGTCTCGTTTCCAGCTCATTGGAATTCCTACGTACTTTCTAGCATAATCGTTTATTTTAGCTAGTAGTGATTCAACGCTGGGCTCCGAGCGTTTTTGTTTTTATACAACTGAATGCCGAGACGAGCATTGTTCTTCTGATAATAAGAGTCGCGCCACTTCATAGTAACAACGGCATCTACAATTCTGAATTGCAAAGAATGGCAATGGACTGCGCTCGTTACTCTAAGACGTGTATAACTTAGAACACCGTTTTAGTGTTTATATTGATAAAAAGGCTATTATCTAATTGAATTTTCGGATACCACAAAAGTTAAGTTTAAATGATCATTGCCGTCAGTGGACCTTATTAGCCATCGTTCAGCACGCACTCTTGTAGTATTCCACGTCGATCTGTGTGGTCAGCGGTTACACGGTGATGATCTGGTCATGTGTTGCGTTGATTTTCCCCATAATCTATGATGAACGGTCCGCGCATGCTAAGCAGCGCGGTCTCGGCGCGGGCGCGGCGTGTTCATTCATGCACGCGTCCAACAGACGCCGCGCCGTACATGACCGACTATCGATTTCTATGTAATTTATCGCTGGTCAGTTCACGAGAGATGAGTTCTAAAATTCAAAATATTGTTCTATTGTGTTTCATTATTTAAAAAATAGGATTGTTTTTATAGAAAAACAAGATTTGTGGAAGTTAGTATTACAATTTTAAAGTTATTTCTTTATGAATCTCTTTTATTTTCGTGATTGTTTTTTATCAGTTGTTTAATCGACATGGTTTAATTATCTCTATCTTCGGCGCAAACATTACAGTCGCAAAGGAAAGCAGAAAATAGCATGAACAATAATACATGTAGGTAATTTTTTTTGAAATAGCCTGATTTAATTATTTTTTATTTAAGCTAATATTCGGAAGGTATATTATTACATTTTAGTACATATTGAATAAGAATGAATCTGTGATGCTGTCGAGCCGCAGTAGAGATGTGTGGAAGCGCTGACCGCGTCCAATCGGATGCAGCGTGTTATGTGTAAACACTGTCGCTTCCTCCTCTGAACGTCCATCTTCATCAGCTCGTTGCGAAAGTTCTTTTTATATGCGGTTTTCGGGACGGAAATCAATTATTGTACGGTGTGCATCTTTTTATGTTTTACCACTTTAAAGTAACATCTTGCTCTAGGGTTTCTAGCAAATTCGATGCAGTGGGAGTGATGAAGGAATAATATATATTCAAGTGTCAATTTAGAGATTTAGCAATGGTTGTTGTACTGTCGACCACAATGACTTCAATTTAAAAAGACAATATTCACGAAATGTGAAAACGGTCAATTCATCTGCCCGGGATGAGTCATTAGATTTGTGTGTTTAGAAGTTCCCAAATATCTTGCTTTTGGATTTTTTTATGTTTAAAATAACGGGTCGTCCGTTAGGTACTTAGAACGCATAGGTTACCTACACTTGAAAAGTACTGTTATGTGGTTTCACGAAATTTATTTTACTCATAAATAAAATTGTCGCGTTGACGGGAAACAGTAGCTTCGATGTTGTAAATGCAAATTAGCATCGTTGTCACGCTGTTCGGTGTTTAGACATACAACTGCTACCTTTATAAATACGTTTTTAATCAGCAAAGGCGCAGACAGAAGCATAGCTACCAGAATTACGTTTTAACGATCCTAAATCCAACTTATGAAAATATCGAATATCTCTATATTGTAGGGAACAGTACTCACCTTACTTTCAAGTTAAATTGATATAAATAATAATGTTAAAAGGTATTTATCGCTTAATCTATAATGCAGAACATAACGTCTGAGTCACGATAGGAAGGTACTAAAATAAGTTGAACTTGACTTTATGTATTACAATTAGATCATATCATATAAACGTACTGTATTATTGCATAATTATTCTCCCACGCTTACTATAAACCGCATTTAATCAACACTTTACTCAACAGACTCCACTCCAAAAATAACTGTCATTTTGGAATTCTTAGTGTGAACAACATAATCCCGTTTCTGGGCGAAAAATAATAAAAGCCCACGCCAATTTGGGTCCCGCAAAGGAGATTAACACCGGCAAATACAACAATTCACGAAATATAAAGTCCTACCTGTGCCGGGTAGGAGGATGGAATGCGAAATTCAATTATCTTTTTTTATTGTTCACCGGAGTTTTGATAATGGACTGGTCGGTTGTAATTTTGGCGCCTGTTTTTTTTTGCAGAAGAGATTTTGTTTGTTGATTTACAACCTATTTAGATAATGTCACTGGCTGCTTTTCATTGTTTCGCGGTTATATTTAAATTTTTGAATGTTTTATTTTAATTTTTACCACGAATCGTATAGAAAAGAAAATACATATTCATAAAAAGAACTTATTGGTGGGAATCTCTATAAGCGTTTTGTAGTTTCTTGTTTTATATTTATAAATTATATTTTATGAACTAATTTAATTATGTACACACAGTTTACATTTAGGCTTAATTCATGAAAACACGTTAGTTTAAATTTTTATTATATTAATGGTGTGTGTTTAAGTACTAAAACTGACTTGTATTTGACTAATCATAGTGTCTGAAAATCGGGCAGTAGCTTGCTATAAAATTATAATTTAACATGTGTAGTATACACAAGACGATGATAAATGAAAAACAATGTCGAGCCAATGGTCGTCTAGACTGTAATCTATTGTTCTATTTTTTATAAATTCTAGAATTACAAAAAATCCTTACCGATAATGTTGTAAAAAGAAACAATGATTCGTTCGCCATCAATATTAATACGCAGTTCACAAGTTTTACGACATTTTACATCCGAAATGGCAAGACCATGAACTCGTCAATCGTTTTACCGTATATACAGCGAGTGAATAGTGGTACTCGAGCCGCTGCCATTCGATATGGCGGTGTTTACAAACACGCCATGCGCCGTGTGTCCGCCGTTTGTACCGGCTGCGGAATTCTAAAATCTGGAGCTATTGTCATGTTAGTGAAAGTGACTTCGGGCCCAGGCACGTTGCGTCACTCAACACCTAGTTTTTACTCTATTCAGCTGGTCATCTCATTTCATTTTCCTAATGCATTTAATTGGGAACTAATTTGAGTTCTAATGTGATGAAAGAAGCTAAATTGGATGTATTACGCTAACAATATTGTCGTCGTTGTCATTGTGATAGCTTCAAGTGATAGATATTTGCTGTATATATTGCTAGGAATAAAGGAAAGTAATTTTAATACATACAAGTCGTTCTAAAGGTACTCTAAAAGCATTTAGAATCTAGATAATGACTGTGTCGTATTCTTTCTAAATCTTAAAGTTTATGAGAATCTATTGCCGAATACACCATCGCAAATATCAGCCTTGTATTATAAACTTTTTCACTGTCGACAACGAGGCTCCATCTTGAGACAGTTACGCGAATATCACAAAGTATTTATGAATGTAACTTTAGTAGTCATTTGAATGTCGTAATGCCTTTCTAAAGAATAAAAGATTATAGACACTGCTAGAAACAGCTCCAATACTCAAAAGTTGGACTGATTTAGTGTATAAAACTACTACTCTGTATAGTATATCACGCCTTTTTAGGTACACAAGCACAGCAAAGTCTACTGCACCTGACAGTGAGTGGAGTGGGCTCTAGGTCCATTGCAGCAAGACAAGTGCGAGCTGATACTTGATACCAAAGATTATCTAGTCCCGTCATTAACTTATATAATACATTAGTCGTATTATTCTAAGCGACCCTTTCGTGGAGTTGCGTGATGAAACAGAAGCATCTAGTTCAAGGGCGTGTTAATAGGCTTAAATTTCGGCGCCGGTGTTATGCGGAAATGTTGGATGAGATTTCTTTGACCTTGTGTTACGTGGGTTCTGGGTCTTGTTCACGTGATTTTAGTTTCTTGGATGTCTCATTTGGAGTTTATGGTAGACGTGGGTCGTATAAAATTCCTATGTTGGAAGTGATTCAATTGATATTTTTTATTCAAAGAAAGCCCACAATCTGCATTAACGTCATTTTCGAACGATTTCCAAAATAGGAGGTTTTTAATTCCCGTATTTGTATTTTTTGTTGATTGACATTGTATTTAATGACAAAATAGATTTCTATTGTTATACCATTGATTGGTTATATGTTAAAAATTGTGGAGGTAATTGTTTTATTATGTTTTTTACGAAGATAATGCCAGTGTATAGATGGATGAGGTCGGAGGTCGATGATCGCTAGTTACATCTTGTATAATGAACAAATATTTTGAATACTTTGGCTATTGATCATTATTACTTTAACCGACTACGAAAAGGAGGTAACTTAACTCGTAGTACTTTTGTATTGACAAGCAGAATTCTTGGATATTACGTTTTCGGTTAGATTCTCAAATCGAGCAATTATAATTATTGTGCGTTTTCTTTAAGAATATATCCTTGTCTTTGAGGGGTTAGATTTTTTTTTCATTCTGTGTTATTTTTATTCTGGAACCGGTCAATCGGTTCTAAAAATTGATTTACTAATTATGAGCTACAGTATTTCTTTGAATTCAAATATCTTCTCAAATAGTGTCGCTTGAGCGGAGATGCATTTAAGAACTATTTTTGCATAACACATATCGGAGGAACCGTCCTTTCCTAGCAGACACAAGTGAAGTCGGCATAAGGTTACGTTTTTTATTACCGTCTAGTATCGCACCAGCATAATTCATTTCATAAAGGCGTCGGTGCACTTTCGACGAAAACTCCATTAGAATAACGAAACCTATAATAATGTATGCAACGCCACGCACCGCCTCACGAATCTACGAATACTAATGCGCCACGAATCTAATACATGTATTTCATTAGGGTGGATGGGTACGGAGGCCTGTGATCTGCCTTAATATGGAAACAAAATTAACTAAATTTTACCAGAAGCGACAAACTATGGGCTATTTTATTTGTAGGGCTAATACGGCTTGAAATCTGCTGCAATGTAATCATTCTTTCCTTCACAATTAATGAGCTCTGGACTTTATAAAGTTAGGTAATGTTTTAAGATGGGGTTAGGTATTTTTACTCCTAAAGTATTCCCAGTAGTAGTACTAAATTCCAAAGTCCACATTAAACTAAAAATCGTGAATAATACGTAATAGTTTTATTTAAACACGTAACAGTTGCGTATACATAAAAATCATTGGGCATTTATATGCTAAACCTCAAATTTCATTTAAATATAGCGCTTCGTTTGTCTCAAAAGAAAATAAACTCCGCAACTCAGAGCCAGTCTGACTTACGCCAAAACAAACTGAACAATTTACATATTTAACAAGCGTCACTGTACAAAGACGGGTTTCGGTAACTTCGTGACGTTACGACTGACTAACGCGTAACGTAAACATTAGACAGACGAGCCGTTGTGGGGCGTCACCTTTATTCTTTAATATTACATAGTTTAAATCTGACTCTTGGTTGTACCTGATAGTGAATGTATATAAGTATAAAGATTTTTTTGCCTACCGTAAAATAAGTTGGCGTTTTACCTGATGCTAATGATCTTAAAATATGAACACCCACATTCCACAATACTAATGATTTCTTATGTTTACGTGAATGTTAGACATCGAAATAAAACTGTTTTGCGGATTTTATTGCGATTTTTATATTATAATTTTCTTCTGACGCTTTGAAGACTGCAGCCTTCATGGTCACAGACTGAAGTGTTGGTCATCCGAAAATTCAATACAATATCTACCTACGTTTTACGATTATACATTTTTTTTTTCATTTTTAGATCTACGTTTTACAATTATAGAGTTTTTTTTTATTTTAGCTGTCGGTGGTCCGGTCTACGCTAAATGAGCTTACTGTGTCTTGAAGTCTGGCAGCTGGTCTTTTGGGTTCCGATTTATTTCAATTTCACAATACTAGAAGAATCATGGATGGTCTACAAAAAATAAGTAGAGATTTCACGAATAAGAATAATGGAGAATATTTTTGCTTCAGGATATTTCAATTAACATACGAGATGCCATAGTAAACTGTTACTTCTTCATTGTTTTGTCTATTCGTGCTGTACAAAGGTATGTCTACAGAGACTATCAATTCAAAAGTTTAAATAATATAATTTACTAATGGGTGCCGTCCCTCAGTCGCTAAAATTATGTTGGCCTTCTCTTGTACACCGGTTGACCCCGAAGTGTGACGTGGGTTGAACCACTAAGGCAGTGTTTTCACATGTACAGGGTTCTTTATCCAGTCGGGTAAAGTATACTGTACTCCACTATTCCCCACTTACGTTATATCCAATTAGAGCAAGCGAGTTCCAAGATATAATGTCATTTAGGAAGGTAACTCTGAGAAAGTAATTTGGGAGGGTCGTGTGAAATGTTTTACTACTAAGGGATACGTTATATTTTAGTAGAGAAAGGACGAAAACTAGTTTAGTGGTTGTCGCTGTTGTTCATCTATAGTAATATTTAAAAGAGGAAAAGTATGAGTTTGTTTGTTTATAGGTTAATTCTTGGAAATAATTTTGTAAAATTCTTTCATTAATAGGACTCTACATTACTCTTGAGTACTTTTGGCTACTTTTATACCGGGAAAATACATACAAGTAAAGTTTTTTCACGCGGCCAAAAGCTGCTTATGTAAAAAAATAACTCGAAAGAACTTAGAAAGAATAACATTTATACACTTTTTAGTTGACTTAAAGTCAATAAAAATACTACTTACTATATTCAGCATAAGAGATCGTTTAGCATATCAAGATAAAATAATCGTTTCCTCAGCTACTGAGGCTGCAAGTGGCGTCTACCAGACTGCAGATGGAACAGATAGCAAATCTTGTATTTTGCAATAATGTTACACAAGAGAAAGTATAACAGTAATTCATTACGCGGTCGTACATTACGCGTCGAGGTAAAGCAAACATCTTGTCGGTTACAACTGTTTTCCATATTCGTGGATTTAGTGCCTTCATTTTTAAATCTGGCAATGTAGGTACGTGAAGTCACGCCTTTTATGTCGAAAGGCAAGCAGGAGAGTAAGGTTTCTGTTTTGTCAACCATAATACAATTTACTAGTATTATAATTTTAGACTCTTATGAGGATGTTTGTTGGAAATTAGCACACTTTCTCTGTCACTTTGAATCCTGCACAAGTGATCAGAAAAAAAAATCGGTGTATTTAAAGCCTTTAAACGCGGGAGAACTCCTTAAAAAGCCTGTCAAATAAATTTGTCCCCTCTAACACTCAGATTCTTTGTGTCTATTCAATAATTACAGACTAAAAACGTTTATAAACATATGGTTCTATGGTGGCTGTTGTTATTGTTATCTACAGTTGTCGCGGTTCGAACATGGATGTGTTTTGAAGTACTTTGTTTTTTTTCTCACTTTATTTATTGCTTAAATGGCGCAGGAAAACATTGTGAAGATACCTGCATACCCGAGATGTACTCTTTAAGAATTTTGAGGGTATGTAAAGTCTGTCAATCTTCACTAAGCCAGCGGTCATATTAAACGGTCTCCAATTTTTTTTTAATTTATATTATGATAGAAACTATTGTACGTGTACAGTTTAGCTAATTATACAGTCCAAATATATACAATATAATGTATACTACGTTTATACAATTCGAAAATATGAATGAAATAGTATTATAGCCGTGAGAAATTGGTGGAATGTGTTTGAAAATACATCCATGTGGATACATGAATATCTATTGATCTCGTGTTTTATAGTAATATCTACCTAATTTAAGGTAATCAGTCCTCTAGTGGACGTATATCTCCTCTTGTTTAGACTTTTCTTCTTCGTCCCTGGGGTATAAGGTCGGTAGAATTCGCGATAGAACAATCACCATCTTCTCTCAGCCTCTTATACTAACATTATAAAATGCTAGCATTGTCATTACCATCCTTGCCATCGAAGGCCATGTCGCGGTCTCCGATGGTTCGATCTAGACAGTACCAGCCCGTGAGCCGATGCCATTGCCGACGTCGTCAATATATAACTCTTAATTAAAATCCTTAATTGATGAAGTCTGTCTTCTCCCAACAACTGTCCTAAGCTGAGGTACATGCCTCACTAGGTGGCGTCCTCAGCGTGGTCGTTTAAAGCAAGGCTTGGAGAGCCTAAATCGTACATTCGAAAGACCGATGTAGCTATAAAGCGGAATCGGGGCAGGTTATCAGGTGTAAGCCCAAACACAAACCATTGCCATCAATAAATCTGTTTAGTGTGTTATTACAATATGTAAACGCTACTAAGTAAAACAATATTTACTTCATAAGTTTATGGTTTTGAAGGTAAGCAGATATGCTATTAGACCATTTTTCATATCATAAATTTTATTTTTTTTATCCTGTAAGCTCGTAATCAGAGAGATGAATCATATAATATTAAGTAATCGTTGTACATAAATACAATCTCAATCCCTTAAAAGAAGGGTGTAGGTACTAGTAAAGGTTGATTATGTATTATTTAAACAGTGTTTTACGATATGAAAGCTTCGCAATTTGTTAATTACTCGAGTCAGAACCGACGATACCGGCTCACAGTCTGTTCGTGAATGCAATGGACATTCACATTGTAGTAGACACTATATTATGTCCATTGTACAGTAGCCTCTAGTCCGTTACTCCTGCCTCATTACTCACGACATACTTTTACTCGCCATTACTCGCTGTCTAGTCATTTTTCTGTTTTAGATTATTGATCAGCTGTCAATTTATTTTTAATTTTATACAAATAAAACAGACTTGTCTTTGTATCCAATTTCAAATCAAAGGCTTCCCATCGAACTGTAAACACATACAACATTTATTTGTCTAATGTTTGGTTTGTTTATCTGGACGATTAAACCAGTAACGGAACTCCATATAACACAAAAAAAGTTAGTTTTTTATTCCAAAATTAATAAAAATGAAGTGTATTTATTTAATGGAAGTCAGTTTTCAATCACTACAAGAATCTTCAATAAAATACGAGTTATTTCAAACCACTTAATAATACCAAATCTCCATACAATAGACGTGTACGTATTATAGTGAGGCGGCAGACAGCGCGGAGCGCGCGCGCAGCTGTGACCCGACGACACAGTTTCAATCGTATGTTATTATTTGACCTCCGAAATTGTTCGACTGCTTTTATATGAATAAGATAAGTAGCTTGCTCCTTTGGTAGCGTCCCGTCTTGTCTTACATTATCACGATACATTGAATTAAATACGTAGATCCTAAATTCTACCAAGCTTTACGCTGTGTTTGCTACTGAGGCAAGTTAAGATGTCAAGCATTATGCCTCAAACCGGTATATTATATCAGTGTTTGCATACCGAGGTTTGGCAATAAGATTAGCCTACCTAGGCCTTGCCGAGACAGTCTCGTGCGTAAAATATAAACCACCTGCTATTAATCTATTTTCCAAAACATTATTGTGGTTTTGTCAAATAATAGGATTATTGAGGGCCATTCCTAATATTGTTTCCGCTTGTAAAATCCTAGCCCTTATATTTAATGCTTGAAAAGTATATTGTCAATATTATTAGGATATTTATTGTAGGGGTATGGGTTGTATTTATTAGTATTGTAGGTACTTGGTAAGAGAGAGAAGACCAAATATTACATTAGAAAAAACATGGAGCTTGTCATACGAGCAATCTTTTCATTTCATCATTTAATTGTACAGTAGTGAGGTATAAAGCGGATTAAAAAATTAAACTAACATGCTTAATTCAAAATGTATTGTCTATCATATTGTATTATCCTGCTTTACTCATACTTTTTTGCATTTAAACATGAAATATGTAACAAATATCTCGGCGAGTAGATAGCCTCTCTACCTACTATTTTAGGGATATATGCTTTTATTAAATTATTATGAATGTGTTTATAGCAAAATGTTTATAATAATATTTATTATAAATTAAAAAGTTCTGCGGCTTTTTATTGAGTTTACAACTTCTTACCATTATTATAAGACTGCTTGTCGTCTCGTTATACAATGGAATAAAAATCTATTACAAATTAAATATGTACAAGCTAACATTTCCTGCTTTACCCATCACTTGTTAAACACATAAATAATAGATTAGAACATTTTTTGCTACAAACTCCATATAAATCATTATAACATTATACACGAGAACGCTTTATTTTCTACAATAATATCGTTTCCACGTGGATTCCAATCATCCTTCTCTAAGTGGTAAAGCATCCACAATTATTCTGTCCGTGTGATTGTTTCTAAACGACAGACATACCCTTGTGGCCCATTCGCTGCTGTTTTCTGTTACAAAAACCTTGCTGATTTCTTATTTGGAACCGCGGGGAATACATAGACGAATACCGATAGACTGCGTAGCATCTTTATAAAAACCATTAGCACGTTATAAAAACAATGCAATTATCGAGTCGGTCACGGACAAGCCGTCACGTGTTCCCCCACAATTACTATTTAGACATGGTGTAGGAACAAATAGTTGCGCACCGTTATCGGTTGTAAGATACCTCTCAGGACGAGGGTTTGTTCGTCAAGAGCCGCGTTGGAGAGTTCTGGATATATTTTGTACTCTACTGGATACTTATTGCAAAAACTCTCTTATATATAATAGCTAGTTCTGTAATATCGTGTTGTCATTTACGCACACCTAGTAAAACAGGCCTGATAAATTGTGGCGATTGTTGGATGCAATGAATCAAGTTGGTTGTTATATTTTAACTACCCACCAGTGGCGATGTGTCCATACAACTGATTCCTACCGGCTTTCCGTTTAGTTTTATTAACGTTTGCCTTATTTTTTGTTTTCTGTTAAAGTGGCTGCGTATATATTTTTCTCTCGGGTTTTTTTTTTAAAAAAATCACCCTTTGCCACTATTACCCACACTATACTTAGTGCCGGGTTTAGTGTTATGATTAAATCAAATTTAGTAGGAAGAATTTAAAGTTTCGGAAAAATCATCTTGCTGGTATGTAAAACTATTAAAAAGACACGTAATTTCTTGAAATTCATAGCCGTGTGGACCTTCTACGCCCCAACATGTCGTTATACATGATCTAAACTACGCATTCGACAGTTCAAATACAAAAAAAACCACCGACAATTGCGCATCTAGAACAATGCCGTTACGATGAGCCGTGTTGCCACTGATTGACGCAAATAAATTGGTATGTTAAATCACTCGGCACAAAAAACAACAGATCTGTCTTTGGTTTTTATTTGCCTTTTGATTAGTCATTATTTGTCGGTTGGAGCAATAGCATTTTTTGTATAATGAATAACGAGATGGACATTGAACAGGTTGCTCGTCTGATTATAATAAACTGCGTGTGCAGTATGACGCAGGACTGTTGCTATTAGTAGATTCATTATGATACTCTTGACTTATCCGCTGATATCAATGCTGTACAAAGCTTGAAGAAGGCTTGTACAATAAACACCATGTATATATATAGCCTATATAACCGGCCACAAAACAGAAGCACCCTGTATTCGGAATGCCGTTATACAATACAGTGCGGACGACGGCTGCCCTCTCGTGAAAGTGCCCACAGCCTCTCGCTCGGGACCGCCATCTTTTCCAATTACTTTTTACTAACTCGGTCACCCACTGCACTACAAACGGTTTTTCATCTGAAGCCTATTTACTATCGTGCATATTGGTTTTTTGCGCTGAGAGTGTAATGAAATTTCTTTTCGGGTATGAGTAGGCCATGGTGTAGATGAATTCAAAACAATATTTGCAATACTTATCTTTTTGTAACAATAAAATCTCTAAAGAACTTTTTAACCTTTCAATTCTCTTTTGAAGAATATAATAGAATTAAAATAAAATTCTAAGCCTTTCACAGACAGTTTCTGAAGCGAAATGGGAAGTGAAGGGAAGTGAAATGGGTGGCTGCGGTTTTGTTCCCCGCTAAGATAAATATTTGTACCATTCGTATTTGTTTCGGGTTAGGGTGTTGCGGTGAAGTCCTTCGTAGTTGATGCGTCATAAGTTTCATGTTTGTGTGAGATCAGGAGGATGTGTGACGGTTTGCTGTATAACTAGGCATAGACAATATCTTATTGTTGCCAAAACTAGCTAACTTCATAATCCCAAACAATTTGTTGACCGCTTTTATATCCTATTTATTTTACGGTCACATATTCCTCAAACTTTTTAAAATTTGATGGTGCGTTTAAATATCCACATATCGTAGAATAACATTATTTCTTAGAAGTTTTAAATGTACATTTTGTAATATTCTTAGCATCTATTTCATTATGTAAATATTTAGTCATATTGTGTGTTTGTGGCCATTTCGTAGAATTTGATAACTGAGTATTTGTTCTTCTTTTGGATTTAACATTGACTTTTACAACGAACAACGCTCTAATAGAAAGTTATGAGGACTGTGAATTACCCAGCAGTGATATTTTAAAAGGATAGTGATACTGAATCGGTCATTGATTATTTGTGAGTTTTGATATATCTTTTTTTGCTTCTCGTATGAGTCTCGATAGTATGTTAGATCTATAAAGTATAAACTAACCTAAGATCTGCCATTAGTAGAGAAATACCGACTCCATCTGTTTCCGCCACTTCTCGTTAGACATTTTTTTTAATTGATATAAATAAATTCTGCCTCAATTACTTGATGCTAAATAAATCATTCTAGGAATGAAACGTTAGTGAGATACATAGAATGGAACGTAAAGCGTTTGAGCGAGATGAAAGAGAGAAGACTGGATGACAGACGAAGTTAGGAATTGGTTTGGTAATGTCAGACAAAAAAATAATTATTTCAATAATATTATAATAAGCAATTATTCCTGAAACTATTTTTAATTTCGGACCAATCGCACATCATTGTTGATAACAATACAAGTTACATTTACCCTTGACCCTCGCTCAAAATTCACTATTATGTGTCAACGAAAAATTATATCACAGTCCTCGATTGAAGGTCGAAATCTTGTTAACTCTTACGCGACGTTTAGCGGAGCCCAGATAAATGTTACGGCGACTGCGACTGGTTGCTAATTGCTAGTTGTTTCAATGGCCAATTAGTAGGTCCGTCCCAATGATTTACCGATGAGTGTTATGTTGACAAGGCGAGCCTCTGCGTTACAAGGCAATTTTGATTACAGTTAGGTGCTGTCGGTTATGTCATCGAATTTGCGCCTGATTTACGATGTTGACAGTAATTAACTATTAGTTTATGAGTAAAGTTAAGCGGTACCAAAAAGTGTGTTTAGAAAATTATATTGGAGTAATGAATTTATGAAAGACAAGAATATACAATTTGACGAGAGATATAAATGTTGAGGTATAAAAGTAAAACAAAATATAGGTAACACCGAATTTCTTTAAAAAGGAAAACGTCTACGTTTGGCCTCAAGTGTTGATCTCTGCACTATTTTCTATTACTAGTAAAATAAAACGATGAACGTAAGATGTATTATAGATTGAGTCCATTTCATACTTTAGTAAAATATTTTATATATCAATAAAAGCTTTTACGAAAAAGCTTTATGCATAAGTTACTTCATATCTCAAAGCATGATGAATTTTATAGTGTTTCAAAAAAGGAAACCTAAGCAATAACAGTAAAAATATGTAATGCTATGAACCGAGCATCGGGGTCGATGGAACATATTTTCAAGATGGCGGCAACGTTTCGAAATTTCAGTATATTACCGATAAATCACAATTTATCGATGTAACAAAATGGCAATCGATTGACACAATGAACTAATTCTGCCGATTTGATTAGGTATTTGGGTGCGCCTGCAAAGCATTTCTGCTTGTAATCATTTGCATTCTTACAGCTCGCAATCTGTTGAGCCTAGCTTGAGTAATAAATCAATATATCATGATAACAGGACACTTTAGAGAAAAATAGCTACGTAAAGAGCAAAAACTTCATAATTTACTGGATTTTAATACTTATTATATATTTGAGAAAATCTGATACTTCGATCATATATGTTATCCTGAATATATCTCCTTCGTAGTACACTAATTGGCTGTCATTCCTGCAAACTATGTTATGTCGAAAGATGAGATGTTCTAGGGTCGTCTTTGATCGTATACTTGATACTTTTGTGGAAACCACGTCACCTACTGACATCGTTTGATCATCTTAGCGATGGACAAGGCCTGTGTGTGACAACCTTCGACGCTCAAAAAATCAGGACGGTCCGTTCAGAATAATGGAGACACACTAAGAATGATAATTACTGTTTATCACGCGAACCATCACAGATGACGAACGAAATTCGTTGACAACCACCTTCGCATGTGGGTCACGTGGAGCACCGGTGACTCATAACGGGTTTTCCTCTTTAAATATTAGAATTATCTTGTTTGATGGGTTGATATTTACATCTAAATGGATAGAGCTCATGGTTAAGAACCGGCCATTGTCACTTTAGTCTGCACCATCAAAATATGAGCTATTGTTTCGAGTCTTGTGGCGGAATCAGCCGGGGTCCATGGTAATTTCTAGAGTAGTATTTTGTAACTGTATTTTAAGGTTTATTTAAGTGTGACGGATGCCAACAACTAGACGACATAACTTCGCGTTTTGAAGTATTAGGATAAAAAAAGATTAAATACTCGATATTGCTGAAATTAGTTAAAGGAATGTTTTGATTTTGTACTTATGGACATAGACGTGTAGAAAAGGAGTTAGACTATATTGTTTATGGTGTGATAAATTAATCATCACAATTTATAATTCTATAATATTAGTTTCGTCTTGCTGCCTTATTAGTTTGCGTAGGTGTTTTGAGGTGCAGCCTAGAAATAACACTTGTATAAAGTTTCCTAGAAACTTATACTGTTCGTTTTTTCCCTTTTTGTTATATATGCTATTTGTTATTAAATACCTTTATACCTCGGGCGAAATTTAAGTAAAGTTTTAATTATTTTTCAGCCTTTTCTTTACTTAATATTTATGGTCACTTCATATTATGTCAAATATATGAAATTATTTTAATCAATTGAATTGTTAACCAATTTACTTATCTTACCTGCTTACGTATTTGCAACAATAGAGTCAGTATTTTCATTATACATTCCGAAGATGTCTCGAAACGGGATTTAACGAGACGCAAGGGAAAAAAGGGATTGCAAACGAATCGAGTGTCGAATATAGAATCAAGTTATATAACCGTCAAGGAGTAAGGTGGTGTATTCGGCTCACGGCGCGGGCTCACGAGGCATGTCAAACATGGTTGCTACATGCCAGCTGAATATTTGGCACTATTAGTAACGTCGTTAATTGCCCTCTTGGTCTAGCGGTAGCGTATAAGGACTGAGAGGTTCAGGGTTTTATTTCTAACTGCGCATTTGTAGTGGGGCTTTTGTACAAAATGATTAGTTCTGAACTAGTTAAAGTGGTTTGATAGCAAATGAGACTATCTTGAACAAGCCCGCCACTGTCACTTCTGTAGGCAAGGACCGCCAGTGGCAGTTTTTTGACACCGCTTGGTAAAGCTCGGCGAGTCTCAGGAAACACTAACTTTTTTTTTGCCGTATATAGAGCTCCAGCGCTATATTGTAAGCAAAAAGGGTGATGATAAACGTGCTGAGGTGCATGAGATTCTACTACCACCTTCGGATTCGTTGTACTCCAACAATAATTTATATCTAACTTAGTTTTACGAACAATTGTCAGAGGGGAATTCAATACTCACACTTTACCATTTGAAAAAATATAAAATATGTTTAAGTTTGAACATGATTGTCTATTATGTAAGGAGGCTTTCCTGTATTACACAAGCGTGTGTAACGCGAGCTGGTGTTATGAACGTGGTCTGGTGGACAATTGTCGCGGTCTGCGGTTTATCGAGTTAGCACGCCGCAATCAGCCCCGTGAAGTGGTTTATGGAATATCAGAGGGAAGGAATATGTACATATACTATGTACATATACTGTTGCCCATGGTTCTGCTTCGAGGTCCGAGGCAGTTCATCGCGTATGGTCGCTGTCCACTCTGTAGTAGTATATCGAGTAACTTCCCGACAGTAGTTGAAAATCGGCGCAAAGCACATCTTGTCTGGCATCTGTTAATCTTTTCAATATATTATCCACCACCATGGATGTTTCATGTTATATTTTTACATTTCTTTTTTTATTTGTGTATATCTCGAAAATATAGACCGGATATATATTTCTTTTTAGCTTTACGTGTTGCTCTACCGAGAGTCAAATTTACATTTTTAAACTAAACCTACGAAAAATCTAACAATTGACCATAAATTTAATAAGATTTAAAATCCAAGACGTATTTTCCGTGTTTTAATCATAAATCTCAAATTCCTGAGGCTCGTGTCATCGCCGCCGATCTGCCGATGGCGGTCGGTAGTTTGGTCTCATTTGTAATTCACGCAGTGTTTAGAACGAAGGCCGTTCGTCGGTCTGTCTGTACCGACTGTCATGTTTCGTGTATTTTCCTCTTCCGTGCTCGATGAGTTAATTTCATTGTTTACAGTCTTGAATTTAATTGAGGTCTTGGAATCGTTTGAGGTTTGTATAGGTTTCGTAGTACCATTCTGTATTGTCATAATCTATACATATTATAAAACAAAGTCCCCGTTTCTGTCTGTCTGTATGTTATCGATTTTCTCAAAATCTACTTAACGGATTTATATAAAATTTAGTATGGATATAGTTTAGGACTCTAGGAAGGTTATAAGGCTCCCGGGAAAATATATAACAAGATTTTTATCTCGGAAAACTCCTCCACGCGGGAGAAACTGCGAGCAAAGGCTAGTAGTTTATATAATAGTATAGGTTACCATATAAACATGCGACAAGCTGAACATAGGGAGAAATGGAGAGTATTGTATGGAACTATGTCCAGCAATGGACTGTTAAAAGCCGATGATGATATAAAACATAGTTTGATATATAACTTAATAAAGTTTCATAATTTCTTTCCCGTAAAATGGCTGAACGGATTTCAATGTAAGTTTCAGCACGTGAAGCGAAGTTTTTGTAAATACCAATAATTTTATTACAAGTAAGAATTGTGATAGGGCAACGTAAATTATATTTTAACTTATAAATTACATTACTTTGTTCAAAAATAGATTTATCTAACAATATTTGTCAATCATATAAAAGTAAACTTCCTTACGTTTGACCAGTTAACTTATGCATTTATTAGTGGATAAAATTAAATTATACTATTGTAAATAATTACTAACATATTACGTTGCTTAATATAATAATGTTTGATGGAATTATGTTTCCGCCTTAGTAAAAAAGTGAACTAGGAAATCACTTTATTTGTTGTAATAACAAAGAAGTACAAATACTTGAAAATTAACACTAAACAAATTAAATGACGTAACGTCCATAACAAAGTTTTTTTTGAAGTAATGAATCAAGAGGCCAAAAAGACGCTCGCTTATGCGCATGCGCTATCTATTAATTAACCTAATCATTGTCTTATCTCTAATCGTGTTAGAGGATCATAATATATTGTGTAAACTCGGACTCCAACTCAAGGTCTCTTTTTAATATTAGATGTAAGGAATAAGAATAAGAAAAGAAAATAGATGGTAGTTCAACAAATAAAAACACATTTCGAGCTGCTTTTTTTTCTTGTATCTGAGTTGAACTTGATATTTATGTTTTGTTTGTATTCGCGTTTATATTTTGTTTTTAAAATCGGCACTGTGGTATCAAACTGCTAGATGATGATTGAGGGTTCTCATTGTTGGCACAATGCGTATAATTTTTTATTTCTAGTTTTATGTATTTGTTCTCGCTGTTATGATACTATGTGCACGTTATACTGTTAGTGTTCAATAATAAAACTTTCTTTCAAAAAGTTAATTGGTAAGAAACTGAATCTGGGTTATTGTCCTTTAACTCGCTAAATTTGAGAACGAGCGATAAATTCATCAAGGAGAGTGTACTCAATTGATTTAAAACGACGTCGCCCGATATAACGACAGCTGCCTTCAACCTAATTTCACTTTATTGAAACATAATTAAACACAATGAACCTTATGTACGATGGCAAACGCCTCAATTGAATGTTAAATGTACGTCACCCTCAATTTAAAATTATAAAAATCTGCAAGATAATGCTCAGTGGTTGTTATTCTAAGAAATCTGATGCATAGTTCAGAGGCAGTTCATCGCGTATGGTCGCTGTCCACTCTGTAGTAATATATTAAATAGCTTTCCGCCAGGAGTTGAAAATATATTTCGAATATGCCTAATATGCATAATTGTGTCGACTGTCGAGGGATAATCATTAAAAAGCGATGATATCTAGTAGGTTGTGGAACGGACTGCCGAGACGAATGTCCACAGGTTCAAAACCCAAGGGCATGCACCCCTGACTTTTCTAAATGATGTCTGTATTCTATGGGGAAGGAAACCATTGTGAGGAAACCTGCGTACATGAGAAGTTCTCTATAGAAATTTAGAGTGTGTGTGAAGTCTACCAACCCGCATTAAGCCAGCGTGGTGGACTAAGACCTAATCCCTCTCAGCAGTAAAAGAGGCGCGTCTCAGTCGGTGGACAGTATATAATACAGGGCTGATATTATTATAAATTTTTTTAGGTTTTCTATTAGCGTTAACGATTAATACTCGAAGCCATATATTCATCTAAAATTTATCACAACAGCCACGTGAGCAAACTCGGGCAAATTCCAACTAAATATTTAAGCTAGCTCATTAGTATGACAGCGAGCCACACCGGCAGAATGGTGGGAATCGGCGCGATTCCGCGTTTTTTCGTGCATTAATCTGCATCTATGTTTTATAGAGAGATGACTTCACGACTTATTGTGCATTCGAGTCGGGGAGAGGCAAGGTCGGTGAGGCTTGTGGCGAAAGGATGCAACGCGTAAGCGAATTACAAAGTCATTTATTGTCTATACAATAGATCATTGACAAGGATTTAATCAAATCCTGTGGTACAGTGCCGCAGTGGACTTCATATGGCCTGTTTAGAAGGTGCCATTATGTTTATTTATTTAGCTGTACTATCTAAGGACTTGTATTCAGGTTATTAAGAATATATTATTGAGAACGGGTTCTGCTTGTGTGGAGTGGGTTGTCCATTTATCTTACAATATTTGAGTACCAATAATATTAATAGAGTATTTGAATAATTTTATATTATCAAAAATGGGGCAACATGATATTGGGCTCAGCTACAGCTCAGTATTAGTACGGAATCTAGAATTTGTACTCGATATGGCAATAAACTCTCCCCTTATCACTTTATGAGACGGGAGATACACGGCAAAAAGTACCCTGGTTGCACATCTGCTTACACCTTCGGAGATAAGAGCGTTATGTGTGAAAACAGCCATGTATTTATATATGGAATATGTGTTGCCATTGGGTTGTGTTTACTTTTTATAGTAGTACAGTACACTAACTGGGTTATTGGCACACACCTGTGTCTACATCCTAACATTTCGGGGAGGGCCATCAAACATCTCTTCTCTTTGGACTTTTTTTGCCGATACGTTTCAATCAACGTTATGTTTGCAAGGTGGCTCTTACGTTTGTGACGGTTCGTATTGGTGGGTGCCTACTATCACTGTATGGTGTCGTAAAAGGATTGTATAAACACACTTATTTCTGGAGCGAAGTTAGTTTGGAAGGATATTGTGGCTAATCACATCTCATGTCGATATTTTGACAGTAGCGCAGCGCTTTGTACAGTGCTGTAATCCCAAGTTTTGTATGTTTTAGTACTGTTCGTGGATAGCCTAGGAGTTTCTCATAGTAAGTATTTAATTTAGATGCCAGTCTTATATAAGAAAATTATCTGAAATACTAACCGTCTTTGAATTAATATAGCGTGCATAAACAGCTCATATTAATAGTGGAATGCATAGCGCCTAATTGCTGAAGGCCGGCAGGGCAACGCCTCGACCTAGGCTTGCATGGGCAGGCTGCAACGATGCAGCGTCAGCGCGAAATTCCTCACCATTGCTTGACAATAACGGTAGAGGGCGCGACCTGGGCTCTTTACTCGTGTTTGTTTTGGTGTATTGGCTATCTACGAATTGTATGGTGGGGGAGCATTACTATATATTTATAAATGCACTTTATTATATATTTATATAGTAAAGCGATCGCAGCGCACGCCGTGCCAAACATTTAAAACTTAGACTATCCTCTATGGTTGTTAATAGAGACAAATATGAAAATTACTTCTAAAATTTCCACAACTTGTATTTTGAACTGCAAAAATGTATAATAAAAGTAGAAAACGTGAAAACGAACTAGAAACTATAATGCTGCTCTTCTTAAAATCGATTGAAAGGTCACAGTACTCAGTAGGTACACACTAGATTTTTTAAATGGGACAGTAAAGACTGACTTAGACCCTCCATATTTTTTGGAGATATTAAGTACTGCATTCACAGATTTAATGAACCTGTTGTTTATAATAACCTATGGACTCTATGGGAACATTTGATTCCGAAGTTTTTTGAGGTGAGGAATCGCAAAAAGGCTTGACCGGAATTCAACACCCCAGAGCCCAATAAGGTTGGGGCGTTTACAAAAATTTGTCTTTATGTAACGAAGACCGACCACTTGAAAATAATATATGATGGATATGGATACAAACAAATTTCGACCATAATACATCGTGAAGCAAGGAACATCTCATACATTGCTTGCAACGAAACGATAGCCAGTTTCAAATTGGACCAGCGCCATCTATTGGAGCCATCAACAACGTATCATCATGTAGGCGTTTAATACATAATATTATCATTAATTTTCGATATTAATGCGATCTTTATTTATTTAATTGTTAATAATTTTTGCATTGATTTAAATATGAGAGATTTATAATAGTTCAAACACGATATATTATAAGGTAACGCGATAGCGCAATTACTTTTAATGAAATTACATACTATGATAATATTATTATGATATATGTGGCAGATATTCACCAAATTGCAAAAAAAAAATTGTACCTGTTTTACATTTTAAAATGAGAGTTGTTTTATTTTTAAGTTAAAAATTATTTATTCTCAATGTTTTATATTTTGTTATATTCTCATATTTATTTCTTAATGCTTTTCTGTAGTTTTTTTAAATCAACAATTCTATGTTTGGTTATTTCATATTTGGTTCACTGGCACACTAGCGCCACGCAACTTAGCTCATATCAATCAACAACATTGTTTCAAGCAAACGGTTAACAACCTTTCTCCGAGCAAAATTCCTTTATGTTTTGTAACACTGCAATGTAATCCTTGTTTGTATAATATCATAGTTCTCTAGATCGTGTCTATTATCAAATTTATAAATTGTGTTCAAATATTGTATTCTCAATAAAGAAATATATTACGTGCAACCATAAGTAGCTGAAGTTATTCAAAACTTCATATTTTTGTGGTCTTAACATTTTTTTTATAAATATAATTTGTTTTTTACTTTATTGCGCACGAAGAAAAAAAATATGTCAATTAAATTTACTGTACAGGCGATTTGAAGTTTTGAATATGTTCAGATACTTTTGTGGTTGATTGTACACAGAAGTTATGGGGAATTTTGTGATCGTCTTGTGTTAATATTATGACAATGTTTCATAGGTCATGCACGTAATTAAAGTATGAACCGTGATTAGGTTTATTGTTATGAGACCTGGGCTAAGAATATTTCCGCATATAATGCACCGGTTGTGCCTCTGTCTACCCATTTGGGAATAATGGCTAAATTAATTTATCTTACAAAAAATTTGAGATGATTATTATAATGACATTATTTTTGAATAAATTTAGTTTACAGGAAGAATATGACAATGATCAGAATGCTTTAGGATACTCTTCATCTAAGAATAGTGGTTGGTTTTTTATTCAATTAAAAGACTTCAACGCGTGTAGTCACGAGTAAAAACTAGTATGTATGTTATTTATCAGATATTGTATAATCCGTTATGAAATGGTTACTGTAATTTATAACAGTTAAAAATACGAGAGAAAGGCAACGACGCGCGATAGTCGCATGCGGTCCGAGATACGATGTCTGCGGCACGTATGAGATGACAAACCAACAGGTTGTCAGCAAGACAGGTGGACAGGGTACACGTAAATTATACAAGTCAATAAATATTTTAATCAATTATAATGTGATTATATCAGCCCTATATTATATACTATCTTGCTGCTGGGTACTTGCTTCCTTTCTTACAGAAAGGGATTAGGCCTTAGTCCATTACACTGACCTAGTGAGGATTGGCAGATCCACGCTGGCTTAGTGCGGATTGATTTCAGATACCGTCGAAATTCTTATAGAACTTCTCAAGTATGCAGGTTTTCTCGCGATATTTTCCTTCACTGTTAAGCGTTAATTCACAAAGAATACATAACATTAGAAAAGTCAGAGATGTGTGCCCTTTCGATTCCTTGCTAGCAAAGTGTGCAGTTGCATAAACAATAAGACATAGTAACTCGGCGTGTGCGAGTTATTTATCGGCTTCAGTATTGCTCCAATTGTTGTAGTCACTAGTGCGACGAAACTCCGCGTAATGTGTTGCCCAATCCGTTCTACTAATATTACGTCCCTGATATTAGATTCTTTGCTGCATGCCAGAATATAGACACACGAGTAAATGGGTAATAGACCACATATTACATTTTTATATAGTATGTGTGTATGGACCTTATTATTGAGGAAGAAATGTTTTTCATTTTTTAATTTCACTTAAATTGTCATTTATGACGCTGAAGGTTTTTATTCAGGATCTAACAGTTCGCGTGTTTTTAGTGACATATTACTCATAATGACATTTTACCACGCACAGTGGATGAATGCGTGACAATATAATTAGATGTGTTCAAATTCGCACACATTTTTTATATTCGTTCTCAGAATCGCACCGGACATTAATCACTCAACCAATCAGACCTGAAATTAATCCAAGTAGCAAATATAAGACACTATCTAACCACGCAGTAAAACACGTTTAATAAAGCATAGTACCAGCGCAGGCCATGTAGGGAGAACGCGCAAATATCTGAGAACTAGTTTAACTCGTTAGCTCAGAAAAAACTAGAAACCCGAGCGCATCCTTACAGTAGGGCTTGCGACTGGATAGCTGGTGTTAAGCGAACATGGCGGATCATAGCAAAGTGGTCGGATATATTTTGATATTACAACTATATGTAATTATAGTCTGACAAAGAAGATAAAAACCACGTCATGTATAATATGAAACTAATTTCTTTTACTGACATCGTATGCTTAGAAATGAAAAAGCAACAGAGATTGTTCTTCCTACCTCAAAAGCCGTCAACACATTATAATTAATGCCTCTGGTATTGTGATTGTTTATGATCTGTTAAAACTTTATATTAGGTGACCCACATAATAGTTAGCCTAATGTTCCTATAAAAAAATAAAATCATATTGCTCTTTATCCTGGTAGCAGGGGTTTTTAAGAGCCTTCATGGCTCGAATTGAAGATTGCAAAGGAGTTTAAAACAAATCGCAAATAGACCTAGATTACTAGGTGCACCGTGTCAAGAGATATAGACTGGAAGGGGTTAAGATGGATTCGTAGATCGAGTAGTTGTAACAATATTGATAATATAATTTTCTTATTAATTAAATTCCACAAACAGAGGCAGCACGTAGATAGTAAAAATAAGGCTAAATCTTCCTATAATGTACCTGTAAAATGCAGTGGGATAAGTTGAAGATGAAAAAGAGCCTTAAATTTTAAAATCATCACTTGAACCTGTCGCAAATAAATGCGAACAAAAAATCTGCTGCGGTAATATTACTTATTCAAATAATATTTTATAAATTTAATATAAAAATCGTGCTCATCGAATCTCGAGGTGTTACTTCCCAGAAACATCCCGCTAAAAACAAAATGGATGTAATCGCAATTACTTGCACGCTTCATGCCTAAATCCTTTGATTGCTAATGTCTGACTAACTCCTGAATCAGCAGCCGGATGTACACGATCGTGGATTCTTGACGTCATTTACTGGGCCTAATGAGTTATGCATTTTATTTAAATTATATTTAACTTGTTTTTGCTTGCGGTTCTGCCTGTCGGTGCAACGTGGCTAACCATATTCCAGAAAGGTTTGAGGCCTTTTGATTCATGTTTATGACCGGCCTCATGCCTGACTTCACTCCCTTTAAGGGAACATTTCTCGAACGAAACGTGTTATATAATTTAACACTAAATCTTTCCTGACTAGGGACTGGAACTTAGGACTTTGCATATACGCTAACACTAATCTAAATCAACTAGGAGACTTGCGCGACTTACCACGCAACTTTTAAAACCCACAAGATGACTTATCAGTCTGTGATCAATTTAATATTGAGTGGAATTTAGTTCGTTTATAAAATGTCGACATACAGTTAGTGATATTAATTAATTATCTGGGTCAAGTTTTAGAGGTAATTTACATGTCAAATTCTTAAAACCCATACTTGGTATACGAAGAAGAGCTTCGAGAAAAGATATTAAACGTTATGATTACTCGAAATTTCACCACTCTGGGAAGACACAAAATTATTTAGACCAATACATGTTATTTTTTTCTATAAGTTTACAGTTTACACATTCTCTATCCACTAATAGCATGAACCGTTTATCTCTTTCGTTTCCTCTTCTTGGTCTATGGTGTCATTAGATTCCTATTATATATTTTCGCGTTATTATTGGGTATTAGAAGTTAACATGGCACAGGTGACATGCGCTGCTGCAGTGCCATGCTTTTTAGTTACACAATACAAATTGTTGCCATTCGGAGGTGTGGCACTCGTCATGCAAACTGCTCGTCACTGAATAGTAAAAAAATCTATTACAATACTCAAGTAAAATACGCGTCAAAGCAGAATTGTATTTTCAAACGCCATTTTGTCCGCCATTATGTTGGTTGGCGCCAAAACCGCTATCTGTTGGAATTATTTTTTTCTTTCGTTATTGGGTCAACGTCCGACACTGCACCGCTTCGGATGGTCGCTGACCATTTCGGCATTTGAGTTTTTTTGTTTGTTCTGATCTTGAGACGAGATTCTGTCGTTTGACATGTCGCGTCTGGATGCTGAGATTTGTAACACGTTCGCGTATTAAATATGCACTTTAAATAAGCCTTTCGGCTAAATAAATATGTTAATTAGTAAAATACTAAATATATAAGGAAATAATTTGAATTAATAATGAATATAGAAATTGACAAATACGACAATATGAAAATATACCTACTTATTTGAATATTCGAAATCGATAAAGACATTAACAACCAACTGATATAGATTACAAATTGAAAGGCAATAAAAAAAGTTTAACGGTATCGTTTTTGTCATATATTTGTTGTAACAAATGAAAATATTCGTGTGTTAATGGCCAGGTAAGTGGAGCCTATTAGCATAGTTATGCATTTATTTGCATAATCCGAAATGTAAGCGTAATCGAATAGTTCTGTTTGTTTACGTGTTTTTGGTCTGATGGACGCATAACGCCACTTTCACTATTGAGGATAATATTTTCATAGATTTATTAGATATTATTTATAAACGGAATGAATGCGTTGTCAGTCGACATTACACTAAGAATTTACTGCTTTTCAGCTTGAAATAATCCTTTCAAGAAGAGCATGATCTTTTATAACAAATATTACTAAGAGAAGTACCTGGTTATTTGCTATTAAATCTGATGTAATTATTTGCTAGGAAAAAACCCTATGATCCGTATTACATTATAGCACGGTAAAATGCTTTTGAATTGTAAACAATATACAAAATTAACCTTAAAGCCCCTGTATCATAAAAACTGAAACAATAGGTGACCGATATCTGCTATTTATTGACATTAATGTGACGCGGGGCAATAAATCTAATGAATCATGCAGCGCGTGAGCATTGCTTAGTGTTGCCAGAGATATATGAATAATATATGAATATCATGTTTTACACGCTCCATTCCGACTTTTATAAGCAGGGATCTAGTCATTTTTATAAAATGCAGTAATAGTACTTGTCGAGAACAAATTAAAGTGGTCTTTCTCAAATCAAATCAAGGTCAATCAAAGTCTTGATAATTATTACATACATACATAATACATACATAACATCACGCATTTTATCCCCGAAGGGGTATGCAGAGGCGCAACTAGGGCACCCACTTTTCGCCAAGTATGTTCCGTCCCATGATGTGATAGGGGGCGAGCCTATCGCCATATCGGGCACAAATTCCAGACTCCGGGCTGATACTGAGCAGAAAAACCCAAATATCACTTTGCCCGACCCGGGATTCGAACCCAGGACCTCAGAGCGCTATTGTACCGGACGGGCAATACAACTACGCCACCGAGGCAGTCTCAATATAATAATTAAGTCATAATTATTATCAAGTGCAAAATGTCGTTTTCCAAATGACATAATCCAATAAAAGTGAGACTGTCCAAAATATCAGTATATTAGATCCTCTCTAAATCGTAATCTATTATACTTATTTATTAAGATACTTGTTACAACACTATAAAGGTTAGGATCCGCATTCAATTTGAAGTCGAATAAAGTATATTCTGGGCCACATCATTATTGTTCTTTATTCAATATTACATATTTAAATGCCTTATAAATTGTTGAGTTTTGGTAACCGTTCGAGGATGTGCAGACGCGCCCTGCTTATTATAAAACGGGAAATTCCGCCAAAAACTGGACATCTGGCAACACCAAGCGCACTGCACCGTGAATAATAACGTATTTTGTTATTTACCGGTTAAAATGTGATAAAATAGCTCGTAAGGTAGCAGAATGGCTGCTACCCACCTTAGACTATTTTTAGAATTAGCAGAATATTATGACGTCCGCAGGATACAGACTGTAAGGTATCTATTAAGAAATCTATGGGTACCGAGAAAGATATTATAAGGACTTCTAAGTATTTTATGGCTATTATAGGTGCAACTTGATAATGCAGGATAATGTGCAACGAGTCATAGATTTTATATTTTTTTATTGATTTTTTTATTACAGCAATTTATAAAAGCATTAATAAAAGAATATTAAAAGTTTCTAGTGGTCCTCACACTAGGCACAGCCTTTAGTGAGGACCCTAAAACGAAAACACATTATCCAAAATACAAATTCGTCGGGTACAACTAGCAAGAACAATGATATAGTAATAGTAGCAATGACACTTCAGTTTGCCTTATTTCTAAAGTAAAGTAAAAAAATTGTCAGGATGTATGTGTCACGCATAGCTGTTTCGTAAAACGATTATGTTCTTTTCTAAAATCGATAATAACCTCATAAAGATTTTCGTAACAGTCTTTTTGAATCTATATTAAAAATGGCTAATGAAATATGAATATTTTCGGCAGGAGGTTTAAAAACGTTGTGGCATGGTTGCGTGCGCATCGTGTCTTTCGCGGGTCGGCCCGACCAGCCACTTGTGAGACTATACCATAACGTTATATATATATAATTACGCAATATTTATTCCTATGTTTATATTAGCAAGAGGCGCCGTTTTTTGTTAGTCATTTACTTTCGTATCCGGCTGGAAGTGGCGTCTGAATTAAATTATTTGCATAAATTATCAATCATTACATCAATGAATATAAAGTATAAATCAAATATTTTTTTATTGTGTGATTTTTAGTACAGCAATTGGAAAATATATAACGGGACTTTAATATCGGAAAACCTTTCACGCAGGCGCAACCGCGACCTAATAATAGTCATAGATAAATATTGTACTTTATACTTTGAAGGTTATATCAAAGAAATTTCGATATTCAATGCCAATGACTCAATGAAGTATCCTTAGAAAAAGCATTCACAGAGTAGAGGTACGTGCTGGAGAGCTTAGCACCTGGTCATAAGTACCTCTTCAATTGTTATCGTAATTTCAACAAGCTCAACAAATGAACGGGATTTTAGACTAAAGGAATTTAAGGTGAATGGATTTGGAAGGGAAGATCTGGGCCTAATATTTATTGTTTAAGACTATATTTATGGTCGATGGTTCTTCGTATAGTGGATAAGACAAGAGGCGCAGCGCAGTACTTCAGGATTTTGATAATTAAAAGTAACTTGTAATTTTAATAATTTTGAATTATTAAGGAAATTCCGGGTGTTGACAACTTATTTAGTGAGTTTGACATTGAATTTCTTCATGTTTATTAGCAGTCACGGCGGTTACCATCAGGTGAATGACTGCTTCCCCTACGGACTAAATATGATAAATTTTTCCTCTTTATCTCTTCATATTTAATAACCGTTAAATCGTTGTACTTCCTCGAAATGTTTTGATATTAATTAATAACTTCTCTAATCAACACTTTCTTCAACAGTATTAATTATAACTGTCGCGTTTATTAACCTCGGGTCCTTGTAAATAGTTATGACAGTTCTGACGACTGGAAATCATGCATTGGAAATATTCCTCTCGACTCAAGTGTTGCCTCGTTTCTCCGGTCAAATAATATTGTCGTTCAACTTTCTAGATTCTATCAGAATCTATCATAATTGACGTTGATTGAATAATCGGTGTTTAATTACATTTAGAATCCTGTTCGTTGGGAATTAGAAATGTTTGGCGTGTGGGATGTGGCTTTTGGATTTGAATTTCCTGATGTTAATTACTGTGCTATGGAAATAGGAGCAGATTTGTATAGCCAATACAACTCAGCATATTATATCCGTGATATGCTGAATTGGATCTGATTAGGATTAAGTAATGTATCCTTAACAATATATTGTCTGAGTCATGTAGAACGCCATGCAACGCGAAATGCTTGGAACCAGCCCAAAGGGCACTTTCACACGGCCCACTGTCTCCTGGATGAGCAGGGTTGGCGCTCACCATCCAAATATTGACATATTTTAAGTTGTCCTAGTTTTATGCTTGTAACATCACCTGTGAGGTCACAATAACCTGACCTACAAGTATTGCGATCGTTGGCATTTGTACGGAATTGCACTTGCCATCAATGAAGTAAAATTTATGTGTCAAGACAGGAAGATGTCATGTCAGGAAGATGATGATGATATATTCCAAACCAAGTTCAGGCAAGCTTTCGCCCAGTGTTTAATTAATGCAGTATTTCTGTACTCGATATTTTTATCATTACTAATATTTAATGTTATTATTTTCTGTTTGAATCATTTAACATTTACTTTTAAAACATTTTATGTTGTATTTAGGTACAACCAGTTTAAGAAACATTTGCCCTAATTTGACTTAGTTGTACGTGTTTATTACTATTTAACTGACTCAAATTGCGATATTAACGAACCTTCTTATGAATACTCTAACGTTTGAATCCAGCTCTTGATTCGCGGCTGTTTTCTGCGTCTGCATTTATTTGATTGAAAAGTTTACGAGTTGGTACTTCACCCACAAAGGCTCGTTAATGTGAATTGTCTGCCCGTCGGAGCATTAAGAGGAAGTCTGTCGTCGGCTATAAGAAGCTTACAGTTGTTCGTATTTGCACGGAATCATTTTGTTATTAAAGGCGGATGATTACTTTTATAAGAGTTTATTTCAATCTTTGTTTTAAGTGCTGTTTTCCTGGATTATTTTGATTGGAATATACAATTGGAAGTTATATTGCATACTTACTTAAGTTAGGATTTAGACGATTTTGCAAATAGGTACTGGTAAATTAAATAAATTATTTACTTTTATAATAGTGTATCAAATACGAAAATATTTGAAATTTCTCTCAGTTAGTGTATGATATTTATCTGACAATGTCATGGTACCATCATGAACTTCTTGGGTCCAATTACTGGTACCCTAATTCTCCCTTTAGTCCTAATTCCTATAACTGCGCAATATACTTTACTTCAGGTAATTTGAGCCTTGAAACCCCCTTACCTTCTTCTTGCTATTTTGCTATTTTTCTGTTATAACAAAACGCTGTAGTTATGGCGGTACTAATACCTGATCTTTCTAGTTAGCCGATTTTAGTTATATAAATGTAACAGTCCAATAGCTTAGGAAAGACACGTGTCCCATCTCGTGCACCATCCGAAAATATAATCCAATCGTGTCACAACCTCATTGGCGACCCTAGTAAGTGCCGATTATTCTATTGAGTACGTTTGGTGGGCGATTGATAAATAACTGCCGGAGGTGCGGGTGGCGGCGCGCTCCAAATGTCCGCCAGCGACTCCCTTATTGCGGCATTATTCCTCAATGACCAAGATCGGGGACGCTGCCATTTATCATTCAATTTCGGGTTACATACCCGGTGTCTTACTTTTGGTTTTGTGACGGAGATTCACCTCGGGAACGGGGTTTCATATCAATTTATCATTGTCTTTTAGTCATTTGCATCTTCTTTTAGAGATTCGCTGATCTTCACCGCTTGGTTTTACAAAAGTGTGCTGCTATGCATTCTGGTCTACAAAGTTGTAGGGATGGATCCGGGGGCGGAATAGTTTCTAGTTGTTAATGAAAATGTTCGTGCAAGAAGGATGCTTGCTGATAAACACCATGGAATTAAAAGATGTTACTTTATGACGTCTAATTGATTACGTCCGTCAAAGTGTAGACAGTGGTTGCACATTATTTACAAAAATAGAAAAAGGAGGCTCGCATAAGAAACTCCACTACAGACGCTGTTGCAGTCTATTATTAGAACTTATTTGTTTTGCTAACCAATGCAGTCATTTTCATCATAAAAAGATCAATCATTTCATCATATTTTTTGTTTTCGTTCCCTCGGGATGGAATCCGAACTGGTTTCTATAAAATGACTGATCTAGGGATGCTGAGGTCATCGGCCGCACTCCACGTTTTATTTCTGCGATGATTTTGTTTTTTACTCTGTGCCATTACGACGTGTATTCAAAGCTTCTTTGTTTTACGTTGATTATGTTTTTATATTACTTATTTATTTTATACTTATTATATTAATTGTTTTTTGAATTATGAAATTATGTTTGAAAGTCGTTTTTGCAAAAATATTTATTGATTCTAGAGAACTTGTTATGCAAGTCTGATTCACGTGAGGTTACACTGAGGTGAAATTAGTGCATCTAAAATTTATCACGCTTTTTCTTTTTTTGCGGCTCGAATTTCGATGCGACTCGTTAAGACCATCAAAGTGGCATAATATACCTTCTCAATAGCAGGATCATAACCATCCTATAGATTGTAGATGATGATGATGATAGGTAAGTAGATTTGATAGAGCGAGGGCCTATCACCATATCAGGAAAACAGTCAATTTAATTTTAAAAATTCACACTTTACGTTACTTGAGATGGGACCAAACGTCGGACAAAACGAAGTCAAACTGTTGACAATAGCTCCTTGGCATAACGACAGAGAATCTTCTACTTAAATTATTAAAATAAATACAGCAAAAGTTGACTATATGCAATGAGTATAACATTAGTACTATAACGCGTCTTATCGCTAAAAACGTTCTCTCGCTAATAATGAATGCGCGTAACGTAGTATTTTATGCTAATTAAAGTTTTCTGTATAGGAAATCAAAGATTTATGTATGGAAATATTTGTAGTAATCGTATCGGCACGTGTCGCTAATGTGTTGTTGGTTTGTTGCAGGTATAGAGGTGGCGCGGCGTCGGCTGCGTTCTGGATGTCGCTCGCGACTTCGCTTTTTGTCGCGACGTGTCGGGCTGGTGAGTACTTTTTTAAAAATATTAACGTGCAAGGTAGTATGACCGCAGAAGCCTGGTTCCTAACAAGGCCCAGCATCTATGTTTGTAGTTTATTCTTTGTATTGCAATGTAAAAATATACTAAATTTTTTTAAAAATTCTGTAATTATTACATTTTATGATAATGTGTAGTGATATGTTTTAATTTAGTCAACGGTTTTTATTTACATATTTTTATGAAACGATTTTAACATTAGACGGGTCCTCAAATGTGTCGTAACCTAACTAATATTGTAAATCAATTTTTGTTTGTACACGCTAACCGGAAAACTTAATCGACTTTATTGATTCTTAAAATCGTCAATTATAATACGTAACGTTATTCCTTACTAAGGGATAATTTTGAGGGGAGCTTGTTATACATTTTTTTTTGTTTTTTAACTTGTTTTGTTTAGGAGCTCGCTCCTTTATATGTATGTACATACATGTGATAGAAAGGTTTGCTATTCTGTTTACTTTTTGCGCGGAAGTGTGATCTTATGCGCTACAATACGTCAGTACATAAAACTGATTAGAAAATACAATGTAAGCAGAATGACAGCGCGGAATGCAATACACGTTTATTCGTACAATTCAATACATTTTACGGCCCGCGTATTGCTCAATTATCATACATCTTTTGTTCTCCATTTCTTTAGAAGCGCTAACTAAGTAATAAAACTAAATGACAGATGCATCTTTACCTATAAACGTGATTTGTTTGTTTTCCATTTGTACCAGCGTTTTCTCGTGGCATTTTATTTTTATATTTACCGTCTATTATATTTCGGTTTTCGTTTTTAGAATATTATGTGATTAGGATTAATTAGTGATCTTTGGATACTCGTTGCACTTATTTACGCCTTACAGACACCGATGGACTAGCTTATATCTTGGAAGGTCCGTGAAATTATGGAGAAAATGATTTTTTTTATCTAACGTGTTATGGAAGGAGTCTTTATTAAATCAGGAGTGACGGATTTAATATGCCAATTGCATCTGTATTATTAGTATTCCACTGCGCTCGCCATCCTGAGATATGAGATGTTAAATCTTATTATGTCCCATAGTTCCACTGGCTACAATGTCAGAGATTGTGGCAGTTCTTGTCACTTACCATCAGGGCCTACCTGCTCCTCTACTGTAAGCTATAAATATTGTAATCTAAGTAAGATGTTTACATAATGTTATGTAATGGAAATGTGTAGGATTTTCCCGATACGGACAGACATTAATTCAGACTGATGTATGTAGTAATAGATGTCATAGCATGCATAAACATTTCTACTCTCAACTTAATCTTATTTATGCTGCTCTCTGTACTTACATAAATACCGTTAGAAAAATAGTGACGCGATTGATTATAGATTATACGTATTTATAGTTATATAGATATCGTTTAACATGAGAAATATGAAGTGCGAGATGCTTTATATAGGCTGGAGCCAATTCAAAATAAGGTAGAATAATTTGGGAAACTTATATTTGAACTACGTGCGCTAATATTTTTTTACAATTCCTTGATTTTAGATACGAAGTAGTTTTTGAATTCTGAAGACTGTATAATTTGGACGGAAAATATCTTTTCGAACAAAAATATATAGGATAAGTTTTCTAAAATACCAGAGCTCAGGAATATTTAAATGTAACAATTTACCAAAACCGTTCAACATTTCTTTAAACGAGACGCTGTAAATCCTGATCTTATATTACCCTAAAAGAGGGGAAATACGGCCATAAAACGTATGTTTTATTCAAAGTACAGGCGAGCGATTCAGACTCAAGATAGTCCATTTCTTAGCACGCCGTCCAACGCTCACGTTGCGCGCAAACGACCATAATCGGAAAGAATTAGCTAAGAATTGGTAATTGAATGACTTTCGCGAATTTAATCTGATATTAAAGGAGAAGGAAAGAATGAGTTTACATTACATAAATCTGACTATGAAAAAAAATATTCACGATCAACGCAACAAAAATGTCAACACCAATTAATCAAATCTTGATGATGAGATGGAAGATGGGAATAGGAAGTTATAGTGATAAATAAGTTACAAAAGAACGCATATACAGAATAAAATAAATATCAGAAAATTACATTTTATTTTACACGCCCATAGATTGTCCGGCTGCTAAATTGATTAACAAAAGAGACCTAATTTCTTGTCATTAAAGTCCTGTCGAAAGGGCGACCTGCAACCTCTTGAAAGCTGACAGTCAAGTGATGGGTTAATGCCTACCAGTGGCGCAGGGTCCATATAGCCGACTCTTGCGGCTTTTCTTTATGTAGAATTTCTCTAGAATCTAATTATCATTGGAAAGATTTGAAGACTGCAGTTATGCTTATTCGTACCTATATGTATAATAAATATATAATAAATAAATAAATATGTTGTGTCAGGTCCCCTTTCGGAAAATTTCGCCATTCTCCTACACTACAACTCTAAGAGAATTCATTGCAGCAGCAACATACTGTCAGAAATACCATATAAAAAAATCTGAAAAGTGAATCAAGTATGTATGGTGAAAATATTCGCTATTCATAAAATGATTTGGCACATAGTTAGCAGAGGAAGACGAGTACGTGGTTTCATTTATTAAAGCAATGTCAAATGACCTCATATAGACTCATTACGTCCATTCAGGTATGAAAGACAAGTCCAGAAAAATTTTCAATCCGCGTAAAATCGTATAGAAAATCTGACCGACTATTAAACCGGATGTTCTATTACGATAAAAACGGTCGTCTGCGCTCGTAAATGCCGGGCGTAAATGGAAAAACGTGGTACATCTCCTCTACCGTGATTCACAGTCTAATCGAAGGTCGGTGAGATCATCGGGCACCCGATAAATCTAGTTTTTGCTTGAGCTCTATTTTTATTGCGGTTTCATTAGTGTGTAAGACTTTTATGGTGTCTATTTGCGCTTAATTTTATAGCTGATGAGGCTATTTTTAAGCTGTAAGTGCCTGAAATAGTTAACCTATTATGGTAATGAGTGTTATCAGTTTAGATCAAAGTTTCGATAAACTCTACAAAGTCGTACGTGTTGTTTTTGTAGTTTTGAAGATACACACACATCACGCCTTTATCCTCGAAGGGGCAGACAAAGATTCAACCTGGGCACCGATTTTTAGTCTGTGTGCACTCTATCATAATGTGACACGGAGCGAGCCTATCGCCATATATCGGACACAAATTCCAGTCCGGGCTCATATTAAGTACGAAAACTCAATATCACTTGCCCGAAATAGAATTCGAACCCAGGACTCCAGAGCGGTGTCGTACCATGCACGCCATACAACTATGCCACCGAGGCAGCAAATCTTTAAAAATCTCTCATAAATATGAGGCATAAATCGAAACGGTATTTGAAAATAGTTTCTACATTTCTATTTGCTAGCAACTCGTTGTACTTCTGCCTATCAGTTCAGATACAGGCGTAAGCTTATGTCATCTTAATAAATAAAGTCACATCTCATGCTAATGACACGTCAAAGTAAACAGTGAAGTGTACCCAGCTGTTTATTGCACATTGCGGGAGAATAATGGAGATATGTGACCGCTTATACAAATAACTCTTATTACATTCTTTATAATATCAGAATAAGGTTGGGGGCACACCACTACAGATTTAATAGCATCTTATCGCTATATGTTGATTTAGGCGAGCATGGGAAATATAGCGTTGTCGATTCATCATCATTGAACAGTACGGTCATTGAATTGCAGTGTTTAGTTGCCGGCAAACATCAAGTACGATTCTAAAGTTGCCATCAACAATAACTGCGCACACGCACTCACTGACGAAACTATACAAAACACGGAACCTCTGGCAGTTGCGACATCAAAGCAAGCATACACCGCCTATATCAGTGTGCGAAGACCTTAATGCATCGCCCGACAACAAAGCCTGCATCGCGCGCCGCGGAAGTGACAAAATGCACGTCACGTAGATGGCCGCCTCTGAAATCCTAAGCGGTTTATTTCGGGCCTTCCCGAAACCGCAGCTGCATATTGTATAGCATGTAGCATCGTTTAGCAGTTTATAACTGCCGATTTGTCCTGACAATGACACTGGATCTGATAAACAGTCAAAGTACTAAGAAACGTTAAGTCCCTTGATGTTTGATAGAATTATGCATTAGTTGTATGTACTAGCTTTTGCCCGCGGCTCCGCCAACGTGAAAAACTTTTTCCGGGATAAATATTTTACGGGGATGAAAAGTAGCCTAAAGTACTCAGAAGTAATGTAGATTCCCATAAGAGAATAATGTTCAAAATCATTGAAATAGTTTCTAAGTTTAGGCATTCAAACAAATTCTTCAGTTTTATAATATTAGTATAGATTATTAACTAATAAGGTAATGTGGAGTAGAAAGAAATATAGTATTGCGTTTAAAAATTTCAGAAAGTCGTTTCTGTTTAAATACAATAATAGCTCTTACGTGCGAATTGACTGTCATCTTTTTAGTTCAAAAAATAACTATAGAGCAACGTTGCTTCTCCTTAAAAATTCGCCACACGTACAGACGCATCGATAGCCATATCTTCTCATCCCGGAAAATACATCGAGTCTTTCATTACTTTAAAACACTTTCACGAGCAGAGCCGCGCGAAAAACCTACTCAACAATAAACGCACGACCGTGGGAAAACTGATTAAGTAAGAGAAATTCTTTTATATTGTAAAGCGTAAAGCATTGATTGGTTATTAATGCAACACGCACATTCTAACGCAGTCGTGAGTTCTGTTCCTGCGCTGGGTGCCAATGAGCTTGTCGAAACTAAACGTTACGGTGAAAGAAAGTTCGTGATAAAATTTGCACGTCGTATTGTCATTTCTTTGCTAATAAGTTGCACGGATTGTTTAGATGTAATGTTTCACTTTAAATGTGGGAACGAACGTAAACGAGTGTGTCGGTCTGTGTGATTTATAATAGACTAGCTTTTGCCCGCGGCTCCGCCCGCGTTATAAAGTTTTTCAGGCTAAAGTTTTCCGTTATAAAAGTAGTGGTTTCCCGGGAGCCTATGTTCTTCCCAGGGTCTCAAACTGACTCCATACCAAATTTCATCTTAATACGTTGGGTAGTTTTTGAGTTTAAGACGTTCAGGCAGACGGATGCAGCGGGGGACTTTGTTTTATAATATATTTTTATAGAACTTTTTAAGAGGAACAATCCCGTCATACATCATTGTTGCATAACTTTAACCGTTTACGCAGCGCACGCAACGGAAGCTCTCAAAACCAATAAATTGTCCCCGTGTTTGCAACATGTTTCATTACTGCTCCGCTCCTATTGGTCATAGCGTGATGATATATAACTTAGAGCACTCCAAAAACAAAGGGCTATTCAACACAAAAAAATATTTTTAGTTCGAACCGGTAGATCCTGAGATTAGCCATTACTGCTCCGCTCCTATTGGTCATAGCGTGATGATATATAACTTTGAGCACTCCAAAAACAAAGGGCTATTCAACACAAAAAAATTTTTTTAGTTCGAACCGGTAGTTTCTGAGATTAGCCATTACTGCTCCGCTCCTTTTAGGTATAGCGTGATGATATATAGCCTATAGCACTCCGCGAACAAAGAGCTATCCAACGCAAAAAGAATTTTTCAGTTTGGACCGGTAGTTCCTGAGATAAGCTTTTACTGCTCCGCTCCTATTGGGTATAGCGTGATGATATATAGCCTATAGCACTCCACGAACAAAGGGCTATCCAACGCAAAAAGAATTTTTCAGTTTGGATCGGTAGTTCCTGAGATTAGCCATTACTGCTCCGCTCCTATTGGGTATAGCGTGATGATATATAGCCTATAGCACTCCACAAACAAAGGGCTATCCAACGCAAAAAGAATTTTTCAGTTTGGACCGGTAGTTCCTGAGATTAGCCATTACTGCCCCGCTCCTATTGGGTATAGCGTGATGATATATAGCCTATAGCACTCCACGAACAAAGGGCTATCCAACGTAAAAAGAATTTTTCGGTTTGGATCGGTAGTTCCTGAGATTAGCGCGTTCAAACAAACAAACAAACAAACAAACAAACAAACTCTTCAGCTTTATATAATAGTATAGATTCTGGATCCGTTACCGGCTGAAAAGACGAGCTCGTTCATTTGTTTTACCTTATGCCTTGTATTCCTTATGAATTTTATTCCTAATTTAAAATGTCCGTTGTTATATAAGTTATCTTGAGTGTTATTTAGAAACAATAATAATTATTTTTACAAATTGTTTTGACGTATCATAACTGCAGTTTTGTTCGCCTTCGTGATAAATAAAGTATCTTGTTTATTTATTTAACAGCCATTTTCAATAAATGATCCCAAACTCAATCTTCAATCTAATTCCGACAATGAACCAATCATAACTACTCATTTGTAAGCATATCAAAAAGTTATATTCTGATTGGTCAATTTTTTTAATTGATCGAAAAGAGCGATCGTTTATTCAGAATGGCGGTAAGTCGTAATACGGACTTACCAAAAAATAAACAAAACATGTTACTTATGCTCTATATCGTAAGAAATATTTAAAAACCATTGCCTTATATTCTATAGACACGAACGGTCATATAAAGTATTTGTTCAAAATCTGGAGTTAGAAGTAAAGTTCGCTGCAGCACTAAAACATCGTCTAACAAAACTTATGCGCTAAAGCGCTTTAAATAGTGTATAAGTAAAGTGTTCGGAACGCGACATCTGTTATGTAGTACATAATATATATCTATGTTTAAATCACATAAAAGAAAACAAAAGGTAAAAATAGCGGCCTCGCTATGTGCTTTTTTATTTGCTCTACAAAAATGACCATATACGCTATTTTTAAAATTGGAGAACTCGTATTAAAGATTATAAATAAACTTCACAATAATAAAAATTATCCGTGTAATTCGACCCCGAAGTCTATCATCGTTTTGATATCGATCTAATTACATTCAAGATCTAGATCGTTTGTAATTCATCAGCACAAGTTCAAGGCAATCGTGTCAATATTTTACCTCCAAGTAATTGTGATGTCAAGATAATATCTTTATTAAGATGAATTATGTTAAGATTTATTTAGAAAAAGTAGTTCAATCTTCTCTGCATTTATAGTTAGATTGAACTAAAATACTTTCATCTAGATTAAGTTTATACTTTTAACAAAAACATTAAAGGATGGACTAGTTTTGTCGTATACCGTTTACCTTGTCAGTTTATAACTATACTATAAAAATTATTCTAAATAGACTGCTTCGAGGACGGAGTTGTATTTGATGCGCGGTACGACACCGCTGTAAAGTCTCGCCTTCAAATCCCGGGCCGGGTAGTGATAATGGATTTTTCTACTTAGTATCTACTTCAGTCTAGAATTAATGCTCGATATGGTGATAGACTCGCCCCTATTACATCATGGGACGGAATATACATGGCTAAAAAATAGATAACACATTAGTTGTATCTTTGCCTAGCCCTACGGCCATAAAGGCCTAATGTGTGTAGCAATAATAATTGTACAATATAATTACTCTGATGAATATTCTAACATCTATATCTATACTTATAATAAATCTGTAGAGAGGTCAATTCTGTACATGAAATATATTTCCAAAATAACTATCAGGGGGTGATTAGGGATCGATACTGATGCCAAAAATGCAATTAGTAAAATTTTTGTCTGTCTGTCTGTCTGTCTATCTGTCTGTCTGTCTGTCTGTCTGTCTGTCTGTCTGTCTGTCTGTATAACCGTTACAGAAACAAAAACTACTCGACGGATTTTAACGAAACTTGGTACAATTATTTGTCATACTCCTGTGCTGGTTATAGTATACTTTTCATCACGCTACAATTAATAGGAGCAGAGCAGTGAAGGGAAATGTTGAGAAAACGGGAGAAGTTACTCCATTTTTTAAGCTTCCGTCGTGTGTGCAACCTTAATGGTTAAAGCTACACAGAAATCATGTATGACGGAAATGTTCTCCTTAAAATTATGTAAAAAATATCCCACGACAGCTTATGTCTATCTTTTATGGTTGACTCACAATAACACGTGTAACTCCCGATAGCTTAGCAGTTCGAAGCTTTCTCATTATATTTGTCTACTCTTACGGTTATAACACTCTCAGGCATCCCTAATTAAAAAATTAACATTATTAATTAAATATTCCATAAAAAAGAATCATAGAAATCGGTATAGAAACACCAAAGTTATACATGAAATACGCTAATAATAAGCTATCATGCGTGAATACTGAATCATGCTATAAGGATTATTTTTGTATATATATAAGGTCGCGAACGCATAGGCAGGCGGCTTGCTTGGCACCTAGAGGCTAGCGAATCACCTAGCGAGTAGAACATTCTCGAACGTTCGCGACCGGCTCCATTTTTGAAGTCCGAAATCCACGCGGGCGAAGCTGCGAGCGGAAGCTAGTCAATAATAAAATCTTTACTTCTTTGTTCACAAATATTTTCAAACATATGTACATAACATGAGCTTTTATGCTACAATATCTTATTTAGACAGAGCGACTTTCCTACGGCGAACATCTTAAGGCGAGTTTCGCTTGCCAATACGGGCAAGAATTGCCTGGCCATTGTTTTTAGATGGGACAACTTTGGCGAGAAAATTGCGCCGTCTGTCAAAACCTAAGCTTTCGACAGACGCTCAACTAATTCCCCCATGTTTTTTTATAAGCGTGCGGTAAAGTGAAACCACTTCACCGGGACCACTGCAATAAATGGTGTGGGGTCGAATAGAATGTCGACTGACGAGACATGATTACCCCTCGACAGTCGACACAATTATGCCGGTCTGTTGGGACAAAATATGTTACCCGTGTTTCAACGAGCTTATAGATGTTTCATGATTTGAAACAGCAAGTGTATTAGCTGTTAAATGAATATAAAATTACAAAAACGTAGAGTACTTATGTTTATTAATGAATAATATGTTTATAAGCCTTTTGTATTGACGTCATACTATTTTGATTCGGGAATATTCTTTCCATTTCGCGAAGTGATAAAATACTTTACTCAACTTGCATAAATATTTGAACTTGTGCTTACATAACCTTAATTTACGTTGGATCATGTCGTTGGTGGTATATTATTTGCCATTGGACCTCCTTTTAGGTACTTTTGCCCAAACTGACGAGGATGTGTGAAGAGTTATTGGAAATAGATGAAGTTTTAAATATTTAGAGATCATGAAAAATAGAAATAGTTAGCCTCTGTCTACTGCTTTTAAATATTATTAATATTCGTTATTTTTTTTTATAATATGAACTAGGAAATGAGTAACTGGATTGCCTTATAATATGAAAGAATGATGAATACACTGCTGACGATAAAAAAGAGGAATAAAATCAAGAGAAAAGGCATTGTCTGCGTCTTCGAAAATCTTAACAGCAAACGGCTGTTACACATTAGTATACTACAGGACAGTGGCAGCAACTCGGTCTAGTCAGTACTTTCAAATATTAAGTATATGTTTAGATATTGCGTGTCTACTAATTTCCTTGTAACTTGATGTGCTTGTTTCATGACTATCAAAGCTATGTACAAAGTGTCAATGCCTACTCATTAACTCTGGCTCCTCCACTGGCGAAGGGTGAAATTTTTCAAAAGGTAACCTAAAGGAATAAAAAATTGCTTTCTTTAACATATGGCTGCCAATTTACTAGAACACAGAAACTAAGACAAACATAAATAAACCTAAAAGAGAAGGTAGGAATCTGATTGTGTGGACACTTCGCCACTGGGCTCCTCACCACATTAAACCAAGATATAACGTGAGACGAGTATTCATCGGTGTCGATAAGGCAATCACAAGATAGCGAGATGTGTGCGGGTCGAGGACGCGCTGCAGTACGTAGCGGTCAGTTACCGTTATATTTGGCAAGGAATTTACTTATTGACAGTGTTGATATCTCTGTAAAGTATGAGTTAATATGGAGTTTCAGTTGTCGCCTTTTTGGTCTAGTGGTAGTGTTTGGATTTGGGTTCTTTCTGAGGTTGGGATTACCCTATTTTCTAGGTTTTTATGTAGTTGGTTGGCGAAACTATGATATAGTTCTGCAAAAATTGAAAGGGAATAAAGGGAGGTGTAAGAGGAAACCGTTGTAAGTTGAGTAATTGAGATTTATGCGCACTTAGATATGGATACTATACAAACACCAAGAATTATTATTGTATTAATTCAAACAATCACTATTGTATAATATTCGTTTAGGTGAGTATAAAAACAATCTAAATTGTGCCATGAATTCATAAACTGATTACTAGATTACCTACTAACCCAAAACTATTTCAATGCCAAAGAATTGGTATCAACGTCTCATATTATGTAGGTATTGTTATAGCCAGTAAATGACTTTTGACAAAGAATAACGTTGTCATAATAATGATAATAATCAATTTATAAATAAAATGAATCTACGGAATTGAACCTATTGTGTTCCTCTTTGAAAGAAATTGTAGCCAAGGTAAATAAATACCTTACGAAACTTTGTAATTATTGTAATGCGATGTGCAATACTTTATATGTAATTACTCCAGTTCATCTCAGCCGTAATCGTATCATTCGCGTATATCGAAACCTCGTAATTTAAATCCGCGTAAACCGCGGGAACAAACTGCCCCCTACATACATTGGCGCGTCCGGCTGAGTCACGCACGGAATGCTGTCCGTCCGGCGGTCGACCCCCCGCGCGTCCCCTCCCATTCCCTCCCCGCCATGCCGGTGTCTAGTAGCCATGGGAATTGCATACCCATAGACTAGAGTTACTACTTCATTTGTGGTCTAGTGCGGTGTGGATGAATGTTTGAAAAGCGAATGGGATCTTATTATTTTATGGTAACGTGCAGTATTCTGATACAACAATGCGGTACATTTACATAGTAAGACATTTTTGTATACTTACTGCATAGTGATGAAAAAACCTGGTGAAATTTTATGATGCCGGACTTTTTAGCCAATATAGAATAATATAATTATTTGGCGATCTAGGTCGAATCTCACTGACGTCAGTCTGAAGAATAGACAAAAAAATATTATTGTCATTCATTACATACTCAACAATGGAATCGTTTAATCTCTATGTTCCTCCAAAAAATACCGAGTTGTCTCAAACTTTAATCGAAGTTTGTAAAATCTTTTTGAATCATTAAATAGTAAGAATAGTTCTTTAATTATTTTTCCTTAATACTGGTATTAGAATATCTTAGGAAGATTATCGCCTACTTTTAACCAGCTGTGAAGAAACTGATACATAAGGAAGTCATTAGCGATTCCCCGGTGGCGTAACGTACAAATGTGAAATACTGTATCGCTACGTCTTGTCAGAGAGCTTTCTGCGACGCTCCGCGACGTGCCGGGGACGTACTCAGGCCGTTTAAAGGGGGAAAATTATAAAAACGTTTTATTTGCTACATAAGAAAAGAGTTTGCAGAAAAAAAAAGACAAACATGTACACAATTCAGAGATATCGTGCCCCGATTTAAGATAAAAAGAATCGTAACGAAGTTTGTTATAAAAAACTCAAAACTGATAAGTTGCAATTATATTTCATATTCTTTTGACGTGATTTAATATTACTTTGGTGGCATGGGTTTGGGGTGTGAGATTGGGATCTTAATAAAATCTTAAAGTGTGTTTGTTTTAGAAAATACTCCAGTTTTCCTTTTTTTTTATAAATCATATTGCTCTAGCCACCCTAACTTCTCACCCCTATCGCCTAATGAAGCAGAAAAAAATGTCGACAAACTTTAAATACGTCACTATCCACTCTTGATGGATCTTGGGTCTGAAATAAACTATTATTATTATTATTTAGAGATATTGTTGTAAACTTAGATTAATATTACAAAACAAGATGAGAAATAAAAAGGAACAAGCCCAATTACTAAGTATTCAACGTCTTTCGTTAGATCTCACTTTTAATATGATAAGGGTCCATGACAACGTTTCGTGACTGTCCCTCGAACTCCATGCCTTATAGCGAACGAAAGTGTAGTTGAGTATGAAATGAAAGTGCTGTCACTAAATGCTTTCTAGTACGTGGCTATTTTGTTACTTTGTGATACAATTTTCCAATCGTACATGGAAGGTTGTCTGAGTGACAGCGAAATATAGCACAAGACAGTCTAAAACAGATATTTATATTTTATTTTTGTTTTTAGCGTCTTTTGATGTTGTTTAAATTTAGTTATTTACGTAAAATTTTATTACTGACTATAAAAAATGTTTATTTGCCAGTGAATGCCCTTTTAAAGTTTGGGGACAAAATTTTAATAAAAAATAAGCATAACTGTATAATTAAAGATAAAAAGTGCACATTATGCGAAATCGCTTTGAAAAGATATATAAATTTTATTATTCGAAAGGAAGAATCAGGTGGGACATCGATGCCCTCAGGATGAATCGTCAGTCCCTCCCTGGCACATAACTTAGCGTTTCGGTATTTTGACACGGCGTAATGGGCAAAACGTGTATTCTGCCTGTTTGTACTATCTGCGAGCCGCTCGTGCTGGGTATTGACATACGTCGTTCGCAGAACTGTGTCGCAGATACAAATGACGCTTACGTGTCTAGTAATGGCTGTATGATTAATTTACTAGGTCTACAGAACGCGTGTCTGGGTCCTTGTCTCGGTGTTGCGGCCTGAAGGACATTGAAGTGTAATTATTGGACCAGAGACGGTTAATGTCTAGCAGAGAGCACAGACGTGCTTGGTAATAATGTTCTGGGTAGTGTTGCTACGGTTTATACTGACCTGGTATTTTGAGAGTTAGTAGGGGTACCTTTCTACTAGAGAAGTGCTTTGTTCTTAATAGGTCAAAGTCGCGAATTTTATTGATTCCGGCGTATCTTTTCGGTATCTACCGGTGTTCATATAAGAAGACTAGTTGTAATCATTTTTGTGATTATCAACCGACTTAACCTTCTTCGATGTTCTTAAGTCTAGTATATATCCACTGTAGCATGCAAGATGAAAAATGTAGTTTGAAATTAAGTTTATTTTTAGCTCTGATTATACCGTTATAGGATATGGCAATGCCTCACGTGCCTATCTGTGTGTCAGAGGTTAAGGGTCCAAATATTTGTATAATATTATTGCTTATGAGTAAATAATTATCATAAATTTGTACGGAAACGTTAAAAATTCTTTTTAAGTCCGTCACATCCTGTTGGTTATCAAACATTATGGTAATGGCCAGGTGGTGGCTTTTATGAAGATTTATTTAATTTTTTTTCCTCTTACTCAACTTACAGCTATAGATTCAATTTAAATAAATTCTAACGTGTAAAAACCACAAATGCCAAATTTTGTACTTTTAGAGGCATCGATGTAGGTTATAGTTTTCATTCAATCAAAGTTAAGCCTTTCTCAGGTAGATCGAAATATAACAATAACTGTGCCCTATCATCACGGATAGACATTTAATACACTAATAATGTCTCCTCACCATTCGAATACAAATACATGAGTATGTTCTATTTACTCATAAAACAACAAGGTAACCTTTACCTAATAACTTGTTTTTTTGCTAATGTTATCAGTGGTGCAAGGCGGCATGAGGCAGCACGGCTGGCGAGGGTGTCTCATCGATCGGTGGCACGCGGAGCCCTTCCTCGGACTGCTCCATGCTTTACACCATAAGTCTTGTACTAATGTTGCGCCATTAAGCTATGGAATAGTTTGCCGGTATAAGTTTCTTTCCTACAAATTATGGTCCTTCATGTGGAGTGTGTAGAATATATATTTTTTTAAACGTACGTGGTAAATTGCACTCACTGCACCTGATGGTATGTGATGTAAGGTCCAATCGAATATTTAGCAGGCCGACTTAATAATCTGGATAGCTAAGCTAGCTTGGGGATGTTTTTATTTCTCGCTGGTTGACAGTGAAGCTACTTTGTTGCGCTCGATGAAAAAACACATATCCCTTCCTACGACCGTTGTTTGCTCCGCCTGCAAAATAGGTATATTTACTTTAGGTCTGCGTTAGACCGCGGGTCTCTATCTTTATTTTCCCAGTAAAGAAATCAAATATAGCTATCGTTACCAGGAACTGTAACTAATGAGTAGTAAAATAATTTTAATCGGATTACCAAATACCCTCTTTGAAATACACAAACTTTACTTCTTTAATTTGTTCTTGGCGTTAACTAGTGACCTATTTTCAAAATGACAGTCTTAACCCGTTTCAGACTAATTTCCCGTGAAATATCTTATGGGATCTTTAATGATGAATCGAAAAACAGATCTATAGATATAATAGTTCTCAAGATTTTGTGGCTGGTGATCACTAAATTGTTTTTCTCCAATTAACCTAAAACTACCTTCAGCTCGTGGCTTCATCTATATTAAAGTCTATTTCCAGGATAAAAGCATTGTACAGCCATTTCATCAAAGATACAGCTTTACAATTCCTATAATCCCATTTATGAAGTGATTAGTAATTTCAGAGATTAACCTGGCAAACAAAAAAAATCTGCATCATTATATTAGTATAGATATATCGTAACAATAATATCGACCTTAAGTATATGATTATATGGAGCTAAATTAACGGGCTATGAAACGTTGATTAGTTTTATCGGCGAGGCTATAAACGTAACTCGGTGAAGGCTGGATGAGGAAGGAAACTCCGTGGGCAAGGTCGGGCCATCTGTCATATCAATGAAAACTATTGGGTAATTGTGGCAGGAAAAATTCTAGAGTTTTTAGCAGTGCCATGAATTCAATTTTTTTATCGTAGAGTGCTACGAAAACTGTATGTACAGGGTGTTGAATATAGGTGATAAGATTTTGACTAAGGTAACAAAATAATTGAAGGCCGAACTAATTTTAAGATTTGTTTAAAAAAATTATAAAAAATCGTTGATTAAATTGCAACATTTATTATAATTTTTTTTAATAAAAGAACGGACAAACCATAGTAATATGTTTTTGCACTGAAATACAAAAAAAGCAAAACATAGATGTTGGGCCTTGTTAGGCACCGGATTTTCTTTTACATTTTAGTTTTTATCTTAAACTTCTGAAGACCTGATAGAATTCAGTCATTACATTTAATTGTTCTATTTGTGTTCAATCATCGTATCGTCATCATTGTGTGACTTTTTATAACAATGATAAAGTTACATCATTTTGTTAAAGTTGTCTGTTGGTTTTCGCTTAACAAAACTTTTCTTCATAATTATAATCTGTCTTTAACGAGGTTTCTTGACTGTCCATGATATTATGCACGGACGGTAATAATATACTTTGCAATATTTTAGGGGAATAAAAAAATTAAACCCATACTAAGCCTTTCACTCTATAAAAGTTCCTAAATCAGTACAGCGATCCATGATTTCTTATGTTAATGCGAATGTTAGACATTAAAATTAAACTATCTTTCGGATTTTATCGCGGTTTTAATATTTTGGTTTTCTTCCGACGTTCCGAAGACTTTACAGCCTTCGTGGTCAGGGGGGGGGGAGGGTCAGGGGGGCTGAGAACTACAACATAGACTGAATCCATGCTGCCATCTGTGTCATGCCAGCGCTATAAGTATATAATGAAAAATCAGATAAAAAATTTCAAATGTTTTCCACGGGCGCAAATTATAAAAAAAAAAAATATAAATATAAAATGTAGTCCATATGTTAATCTAAAACATGGTCTATCCGTGTGCCAAATTACATATAAATTCGTTTAACTATTTTCGCGATTACTTCTAGCAAACATTTACACGAAATTTCGCGTTTATAATATAATATAAGATAAGATGAGAATCACTTAACAATAAGCGTTGAGCGTATCATTCTTCTATTACCTATCTGAAGTATTCGGTATCAAAAAGCTGTACAATATAATTTGCTATGAGCTCACATTGTGCCGACGTTGGCGGGCTGTCGCTATCTACACGCGTATTGTTTGCATTCCCTGGATGTTAACAATGACCAGGGTGTGTGCCACAAATATATAACATAATGCGTTTACATTAAGAATTAGTACCCGTTGAGTTCAAGTAGCAGAGCAACGCTTTAGATCTTTAATTGTCTCTAGCTTAGATAGGCTTGCGCAGTTGGTGGAGTTTTACAAAAAAGCCTACGAGAAATGACATTTGCTGTTGCGTTTTGAATAATTAGTAAGATCTATCGGGACTTTAACTCGTTTTAATTCTTAATGTCTAGTTCTTCGCTCGAGGTTGGCAGCGGTAGGATTCCATTAGTAATAAGCACGTATCAAAACCATTTTTACTTAATCCTAGGAATAAATTTTCGTATAAGAATCAAAAATATAAGAACGTCTTTGTCGGTCAGGTTTACTGGGGACGAAATTTTTTATTCTATGAAATATTTAAATGTATGGAACGAAATTTTTCTCTTTGGTCGAAATTATATCTGCAGTATTTATAGTTATAGTCAGTTAAATATAATGAAAGTAAAGCAGTATTATAATATAGGTAGAATAATAATTAAAAAAGCCAATACCATGTCAAACATGGCCCCATAGATTCTAAAATAATAGTCGTGTCGCTCCCAACTCGCGCCACACTCAACAGGCACGTACGATATTTCCGCATCTGTCTGTCTGTTTGCTTTCCAGTTCATTCCGAACGGGTTAATCATCGTGCATTGGAATGTTCCGTGTTATGATACGACAAAATGTTTTGAATTAGATTGGAATTATATTCAATAACGTTTTGTTTTTGTCTCGATATTAGTGATTTGCGGAGATGTGCTTTGAATTTTAGCTAACTAAAGCTAAGCATACTTAAGATAATTATTGTTATATTGATATAATATATAAGATGGCCTAATAAATGTGTCAGGAGGTCGCTAGATGCGGGCTGCTTCTGATAGGTCGATCTGGAAATCTTAGTTGCCCTAAGAAGGCCTCTGTTCAACAATGGACATCCTGCAGCTGATTATGATGATGAAAGCTAAGCAATAATGATCGTAGTTATGTACATTAAACTGTACTATAGAATTTCTTCTATGTACACACTTATTGTCATATTTGCAACCTCTATGGCCCAGTCTATGGATTGGTACTTCGCACGATCCTGACAAACAACCTTCGCTTCAATTAATTTAATTAATTTCTTCCTGCAGTCAAATTTAATATTCATTTGTTCTTTCATACGGGAACCACTTATCATTTTAGGCAGAAGTATGTCTGCTGAGTGTCTTCAATTTACTCATCTGGTTTATTATGATGAACCAGTAACTTACCTAGTAACCACGTCATTAAAAGTATAGTAACTTAGTAGGTGTACTACACTATTAATGACGTATTCATGTCCTGACTCCACACATCTCTGCCTCGACACAAGGCTGCTTATTTTTAGCTCTGTCTTGAGAGTGATCATTAGCCGGTACTTCGCACCCGCGCAGCCTCCGAGCCACTTCTAATTAAATCTCGTGGACGGCACTCTTGCCGCGACATTTATTCACTGAAAACTGTGTCAGGTGGCCCATTGCGTTGATTAATTAAAATAAATATAATGGATGACCTTACTATTAAGATAATAAGGTCAAAGATGTAGAAAGAAGGGATTAATTGCTAGTACTACAAACTATTAAATCTCTTCTTATTTTGTGGTCAACAAGAACACTGACAAAATAACTTAAATAACTATATAATATAGTATTTATTATTTATAGCATACTATCATACAGTCGAAAACATATTAAGGCAAAACCTTTATCAACCCCAATACCTGTACAACCTGATAACCCGGATAGGTAAATTGGGCGGTTCATCGACCTTTATCCGTTCAATGAAATGGAAAGTCCGCCCGCCCTACATACAGGTCGACCGCCTAGCGAAGCCTTCGCGGTCGGGGTCGTCACCTCTCACCTCGTCGTAATTAGGTGCTAATTAGACAGCTATTTAGGCCTTTAAACTGGATTGTTAAATTTGACCCTATTTGGGATTGTTAGTAGAGTTAGAGCGTTATTTTAATGGAAGCTTATTTAAATACTAAGAATTATAAAATCTTTGATCTAGTGACAGTGTGTATACTAGACTGGGTGGTATTAACTTTGAATCCTAAGAGAAAAAAATTGTAGTCTTCTAACACATTTTGCCTGGAATAAGATTTTGATTTCTCAGATGGGTAGGTTTCACGATGTTTTTCTTCACAGTTAAAGCGAGCGATAATTGAATTCAAAAAATCAGATATTGCCTTGGGTTTTGAACTTATGGATAACGGTCATGGTAGTCCGTACCTGCATTCCTGAGAATTATCCAAAAAAAGAGTTTCGAAGGTATGTGTAGTCTGCCAGCCCGCACTAAACCAGCGTGATGGACTAAGACCTAAATCCTCTTAGTAGTAGATGAGGTCCGTGCTCACTGCTCAGGAGTGGGCAGTAAATAATACGGGGCTGGATTTATCATTAAGGTTTTGAAAACTAGTCGCACATATAATAGCATTGCTGTATGATATTTTACACCTTATTGTCCTCTGAATAAATCAATCAGGTTCCTCGGGCAAAAAAACGTATGAGCACTCGGTATTCTTTAAAATATTTATGGGAACAATTTGTATGCTAAAGGTGCGTATACTTACGAACATGACATAAAACTGCGCATTCATTTTAATCGGAATGACGCCAATTGCGAGGATTTATTACTTTTTATACAAACGGATAACTACAATTCTTCTGCCTGATTGGATTACTGGAGATTTATAGCTACTAGCTAGTGGCTCGTTTGATTCTAAACATCTCGACTATCTAGAAACAGTAACAATAGTTTGACTTACTAAATATCGTATAAAAATTTGTTGCACTTGTCGTTCGGAGACTTTGAGTTTCATAATTTCAATTGACCAATAATTATTGAGTGGGAGTTGTTTAAGACTTACAATAGCACCGCTTCGACTAACTTACGCGTTGAGGATTATCCTCTGCCCAGAACCACACTCGCCCACGGTTTTCGTGATACTATTATGATAGTTATTAGCCCAATGGTTACAACAATGGTTTATTTGTACAGCCAACAAAACATACACTTTACATAGTTTTTTTTTTAAGAATTCGGTAAGTAATTTCTGCAGTGCTGTTTCAATTACAGGCTGTCACAGCATGAACATTTTAAATACATAACAATTAACAATTGGCTGCACCATAAGTTGGTTGAAACATGTTATCAATTAAACATGCAAACACATAAGATATCGTATATAGCACATACATTATAGGATGCATTGTAAAGGGTTCTTCAAATTCGGATAAAAGTATGCACTAGGCCCTAGCGCTTCATTACCATCATCATCAGCCTATATCTTTGTCCACTGCTGGACGTAGGACTCCTTCAAACTAAGGCTTTGCAGCAAATGAACGAGTAGTCTCTATATAGTATTTTAATATTATAATTCAAGCAAAATATGTATTGTCGTTTAATTAAACAAAGCCAAGATAAGATTTTGATGTTGTGTAAATTGTATGGTTTTCGATTTAACTGCGTTACTAATGCCTGCAAGCAAATGTTGACTTTAATTGACACTTAATATGTAGAACATAATTGTGGAACACATTTTCATATTACCAATGTAAATAATGGGTATTGCTACCGACTTTATTGATATTATGCGCAGTTATTTCTCGCCATCGATTTAGGATTTCACGGTGAGTCGCAGTAGCTGGTTATCGATCAGTCACGGGTCGTTACATTCCATTACTCCACGGTGGGCTCTCACCGCCGCTGTGTTTCTTCCATGGGTTACTTTCATCAATCACTAGACAAAATTGGTTGGAAACAGATTATGAACCCTGTAGATAAAGTTATTAGCACTTATTGTGGATGAAACTAATATGATTTGTATTAATCATGGTAAGGTATCGGAGCCCTTGAAGTCCAAATAATTTTTAGAACTTCATAAAATCGTTTCATGTAAATATTATCTATACTTATAATAATATAAAATAAAACGGAAAATTCAAATTGGAAAATATCACTCCACATTGTAAGATGTAAATATAATAATGATAGAAAATCGTAGTACGTTTTTGCATCAAACACAAAAAATACCAAAAACGCATTGTGAGCTTTGTTAGAAACCGGGCTTTCTGCTGATAATGTTTAAAACGTTTCAACTTCTATTTTGTGAGCCTATATCCCCTAACTACAACGTTCAAACCGGGACAGTATAACGCGGTGGGTACAAGAGACTACCACACTCCCTTGCAACTGTCATCTAATGTCATTCACTTCAAAACATCCCACACGTCAATTACACACCCATCGCGAAACTTTATAACATTGGAGCAAATATTGGCACAAACACGGCCCGGTGCGTTTGTGGTCGGTACTTTGTCAAACATAACGCAAATATTAGCGAAACGGCAAGGTCGGTTAATGTTTGTTCGTGAGATCGATACAATAGCTAAGTATTGTTTGTTTGGTTCGCTATTGATTATAATTGATTTTAGTTTTTGTGTTTGACATTTAAGCCACTATTTAACGATATTTAAATCATTAAAGTCAATACCTTCTTTTAAAAATAAAATTATTTATACACAGTTTTTAGTATCATACAATAATTTATAGGTTATTGAGTATAATTATTCGTAAATTTTTGCGAACTTCGGGTTGTAAAACCTAGCCTGGCACCACATATTTTGCTGTCGGATACCTTATTGTACTCCTCATCGTTCAATTTCAGTAAGGGACATTAAAGGTTGTTGGATTAAAGAAACCAAGTTACCATAGCTAATGCAGCAGACATGAGCATCATGGGCGAGTTTGTGTCGTGTTTATTCAGTGAGGCGTCGCGCACACAGCGCAGATTTGTATACTCATTCCTCCTTCATGTGCGATTTCCATATGTGTTGATATTTAGAAATCGTGAAGTCATTGTCTTTATTTCTAACCAGATGTGATTATTAACATAGCAAATAAAAAGCACGCACCACGCCTTTTTACATTTTCAAGGGTAGGCAAAGATGTAACATATCCACATGGCACCAGCTATGTCAAATATTATTTAATAGAAAGCGAGACTAATGCCATTAATTTCGGTATTCGATAATGGTTAAAAATATTTTTCTAAATAATAAAATCATCCGACCCTGACGTGTTCGTGACGCTTAGCATATCGTGAGCGTCGTTATAAAAAATGGCAACCATGACAAATTTAATAACAATATAATATTGTAATAAAATGTATGTCGTATGGAATGATTTGTTATATATCCGTAACCTCTACGTCAAGCCAATATCACCGCTTGATCGAGCATGTAACTCATTGGCTACACATTACAGAGCAAAATAAATTAATTTCCACCATGGAGAGGACGGTTATGTGATAGGTTTAATAATGTAAACTATCAAAAGGAAATATTAAAAGATAAGTAAACAAATCCATAGTACAAGATTCTTTGTCATGTGATGTGCAAATTGAATTACATATATCACATGATATAAGCCATTTTCAGTAATAATTTCCAAAATAATCCTGAAAGATAAATAAAAGGAAAACCGTGATTTGTTTTTTCAAATTTTTACCAACATAAAGATTAATAATTTTAGTTTTGCATGTAAGTTAAAATTAACATAGAAACTTGTAATAGTGAGCTCGCGAATTTTCTCTTTATATAAGTAATAGTGTCGCGCCGACCCTACGTTGAGCAGGATAAGAAAGTGTGTGCTCATCGTGGCTTATGAAAAAAACAAGTCAAAAAACATTAATAATTTTAAATTTACAAAGCTACACTCTACACAAAGAATTGCCAGAACGCTATCAGAAAAGGGAAATACGTAAAAAAATATTAACGAGATCTGAAACTGGATATAAATCAGAGAAATGCTGGGTAGGGCGGCCCTCAAACAAGGCGCGGACTTCACGCTACGACTTCTGTGATTCATACTAAACGAATGTTTTGTTCCAAGTGCGATTCATTAATTTGTCTAATTGGAGGCATAGTTAAAACTTACAATTTATTCCCTAACATCACAAAAACGTATTTCGATTTTGACCAATTAGAGAGAGACGTAAAACCGCCTACTATTACTTTATTTGCTGTTTGGCGTTTGTGATTAAATTGACCTGCATGTTTGCAAACTTTTCTGCCTCGATAAGTTACGCATTGAATGTCTTTCACCAGCGAAGTCTTTACTAATCAATAGACAATGTGGAATATTACTGCGTAAGGCCAGCGAGCTCAGTCTTTGAAATACTTGGAAATCTATTATAGAATAAAAAGCCGGCAAATTAATTGCGATGGGTCTTTTATCCTCCACTCATCATTTTATATAATAAAAATGTCACCTGCCAGCGCTAGTTATAATTTGTCTAATGACGTTTATTGCGACGTCGTAACGAATGTCGTACAAATTGTCGGACGTGACTCGTTTTTGAAAGCAATGAAAGTAAATTGTGAGTGGAAGCAAATGTTATAGATAACTGCGGCAGTTATGTAAGTACGTCAATAATACTAGACACGTACCAGCTTGGGAATAGAATCGGCCGGCATAGCGATTACAATTGTTGATAACGTTTTCGTGTTGATACAAGTGAATATTAAACATCATGATAGGTATGCTATAATTTAATGAAGACCAGCAAGAACTCTTTTGTCTATGATCAGCAGGATTATACCGGCCTGAGTTCATCGCCTGATAGTGGAACAATTAAAGGAAGATACGAACCATTATGGGTTTTTTTTCATGTGAATAGTCACTTACCTATAAAATAAAAATCTAATTCAAAACAATCACCTTAGACATAAAAAAATCAATATACAACCAATCGAAAGTTAAAAAATACGATACTCTCAAACACAAGAAACGCGCCATGAACAGCGCGATTTATTACAAAGGCACACTCGCAAAAAACGAACGAAAATCCTCTGTATTAATTAGTAGAGTTCGACATCTCGCCTCTCCTTCTCGAGTGGCCCTCGCTTAAAGCGAGCCTTGGGGAGGGATGTAAACGGATACTGCGTTGTTGATTATACGTTGTTCTAAAAAGGGTGGATTAAGATTTAAAATCAATTGAAAATCCTTGTTAGAGGCAGTATAATTAGAATGAGAGACTTAACATCTACTACCTAAATAATGTATTCGTCTGTCATAGCTAAAATTATTATTACTACGACAAGATAAAACACGGAATAACAATAAGACTATAAAATAATTGAGTAAAGTGGTGAGTGCGAGCACAGTACAGTAGCATGCTGCTTTTTGTACTTCTAAATTTTAGAGTATTGTTGCTGTTGATATTCTGATGCTTACCATCAGACGAGCGATATTTGCATCATTCTGTTGAATAAAAAGGGGTTCATGGATAATAATTTTTAAATTTATTCATTTCCAAATCGCCTCGTGTAAATAAATTACCATTCGGACCGTTTTTGACCTCTCTTTGTTTGTTTCAGGACCCGTGGGACCTCTCCCGAATGTGACCAGCGTCGACATGGGATTAAAAGAAGGTAACCTTTTTAATATTTTAATTTATTAATATTACTCCCTTTTTATGCTAAGTAGCTGTGTATATGGGCTACGAACTGAAAAGTCCTCAAATAGAATCCCAGGCCTTGCAACACTTTCTGCGACATTTCCAATCCATATACCTTGGGATGGGAATCGTCTAGATTTTATTATGAAATATGGTCTGGAAAAGGCTGACGGACTCCTTTGGAATATGTGAGTCGCAATGGATCTCAAGAGACAGTTTGTTTAGACGGTTGATTCAGCTTAGGCGGTCTGAATAAAGTTCTTGAAACAAAACAAACTGCTTCGTCTTGGACGATGCATAAATTAACTAATCTTAAAAAGCAGATATTATAAAATAAAATAGAATTTGTGAATTTAAAGAACAAAATATGGGAAGAATTAACATGTACTTTTAAATATTGAATTAGTTAAAATATTAGTTTTGCCGCGGTCGATATTAGTTAAATTTTTATCACGTAGAGACGGCAAAGGAATCTTAGGATATACAAACATTAATGTGATCGAAACATTTTAATTTGTAAATAATTTAAACTGTATAAGAAAAACATGTTGTTTACGTATTATATAACTTTAATTATTTGAATGGGTTGCTATACAAAAGCTTTTTTGTTACGTTTAACGTTTCAGTACCTATCCAGTTATAGTATTTTATTGTCTTTTCTATAGTTCATACTAATAAGATTTACAATTTTCAATTCTCATGTAGCAATATTAGTAAGCGACATACATCACTTAGAAGATAAATAATAAATATAAATTACGAAATATTGTTTGGAACCGTAACAACCGAATCGGGTAGGCAGGCAGGTAAACGGGGGGTTTGGGAGGGAAAAAGAGGGTGGGGAAAAAAGGGGAGCCTTTCTAAATCAAGACAAACTTCGCTGAACAATGTTTTGCGGAAACAGCGGTACAACCGTCGTTGAAATGCGAATGTGTTTTATTAACTTTGTGGTACCATTTGTACAGACAAATAGAAATATCAAGCAAGCAGCCGACTGTTTACTGAGTTTGCTACACATATTTAGATATTAACATTGTAATTTAATAACGAAATTAGTAAATTTTTAGGCGATAGTCCACAACATTTATTATCCGTCAGCTACCAAGCGGCTGCCAGCAGCCCTTTTAGAGCGACCTGAATGCGCATGGAATAAAGTTTATTTTATTCATTCTTTCAATGACAGCCTAATGATAAATAGGCTGACCCCACACTTAATCATTTATGTTACTCAGAATTAATTTTAAGTTTCAAAATACTCAAACTCCTTGATTTAACTTATTAAAAACCTTTAAGTAATATTAATAATCATACAAAATTTTATCCTTACAATGCTTCAGATGACGTTACCTACTATAATCTTTCTTTAAAATAAACCTAGTGACGTAACGAAATAGGAAACTGATAGCAATTTAAGGGGGGCCGCAGAGCTTGGAGCTCGTGGTATTGTGGTGGTGAAATCGTTCATAATTTACGATAGTTGAACACGCGATGCGCTCCAAATTGGCGCATTCAGTATGCAATAACCGCTCACGGTACATTTATTGATTTCTTTGAACTTCCCAACGAAAAATATCATCGTAACCTTTCCTATATATCGCTAGTGATTCCGTGCGCGTAGAATATCTTTGTGTTATTTTTCCTCTAATATATTAAAAGTATAGAGATGTTGACTACTATCCGTTAACTTTATTCTAGAATAGGTATCGAAGTCTGTTTTTATTGTTATACAATGCGTGAGCAAATAAGTAGATAAGTTATAGACTGCTTGATAACCATTACAGTTTAATACAATTTTACTAATTGACTATGTTAATCAGATTTGTGTCTGTTTTTAAGTTGTTTTAAGATAAAAGAAAGGCACCAAGCAATGATTAATTAGGATTCTGAACCATAACTTCTACTGGGGTACAGATTTTCCCGCTCTTTCAGCTCCCACTACAGATCCTGTAAGCCAGGATGAGCTGTGGCACGTATTTTATGATACCGGGATATGAACACCAGTTCTGCAGGCAAAATGTTATATCGAGTATCTATTGCAATTTATCTGCAATTTGGCAATAATAGCCTTCAAGAATGGTTTTGGATTAACTCCAAATAAATTCGACCGCATTCTAACTAATCATCTAAAACTATTTGTGAAGTGTATAAAACATTTATTTTAAGAAATAAATTTTCCTTCAAATTGTATATAAGGGAAGGTCATTATAGAGGAGCAATGAAGTCTTTAATAGAGTTTTCGTTGTCTATAATCCGAATCAGTCACATCATGGCAGTCACATAGGCATATCAAACGATTAGGCAGAATGGATCGAATTCTTATTGGTCCACCTAAGAAAATAATTAGTTTTTTTTAAATAAGTTATTACCAGTGGAGACCTCTAGACATCAGGTGATCCGCTAACCCCATACTGGCTATTAGCGTCCTTGCTACATATCTAAAAATATATATAAAAGTTCGTATTGAATCTACTAATCGATGTTGATTTGGTTTCCAGGAAGCTGTGCTCTCGGGGACGTGGTGTACCTCCCCGGAGACGACTTCCCAGGCACGGACCCTTGCGAGAAATGCAAGTGTTCCAACGGCGGAGTCCAGTGCGAGAAGCAGCAGTGTGAGCCCAGGCCTGGCTGCAAGGCGTTGCACCGACCTGATCACTGCTGTCCCACTTATCAATGTGGTAAGGAAAAGTTTCGTAATTATAGGATCTTACAGATTTAATGGATGGATAAGAATAGAAAAGATGGATAGAGTTATGACGCAAAAAGAAATGACAAGATTGCTTATAGGTGTGAACAAATTCATTGTTGCATAGTACAGAGAATTTACTCTATTCTAAATAAGTGTAAAATTATCTTATTAGGTTCCCCAGTTATCTCTCTGCGGAACTTTGATGGGTAAAGGGTATATTATGATTTATCTTACATGATATAGCTACATATGTATAGATATATTGAGATATGTATACGATACGTGTTTGTTACGTAGTCGGCTATTTAATGTATCCAATACTCTTGAACTGGGAAATAGAAAATATATATAGTCTTCATATAACATAGAGACGGAAGACTACAATGGACCAATTATACTAATAGACGTAATTATATTTGTAAAGATTTTATCCACATATAATTACAAGTTAGTATGGTCTAGTAGATATAGCCTAGTCTTTACAAAGATAATTTATTAGATTGAAGATGTACGATTTAGAAACAAAAGGAAAAGCTGATTTACTAATATTTTTTTTATTCGGGTTCGGCTATGCGACCCCACCGCATCTGATGGTAGGTGGAGTCGGTTCCAATATAATGTCGACTGATGAGAGATAATTAACCCTTGACAGTCGACACAATTATGCCGGCCTATTGGAATCGAATATACACAAGTTGATCCCGGAACGCGACACACTTACGTGGGCCATTATAGCGGCGACACCTTGTGTACGGTGGTCGCTATCCGGGCGGATATAAACTATATCCTACCTACTAACAAAAACAAATCATAGGGACCAGTTTAATAGCTTTTTTAAACAAAATATATCAATAGGTTCAAAATTATAGAGCAATAATTACAACTTTACACATCATGTAACAAAATTTTACACTATAACTAAAAACAGGAAAATGACAAGTAATGTAAAAAATAATGCAACTGGTGGTATTCCTTTTCCAGAATGTGAGCAAGAAGGTCGCGTGTACAGCAACGGTGAGAAGTTGGTGGACCCCGCGGACCCCTGCCGCGTATGCTACTGCCAGGGAGGGGAGGTGGTCTGCAGGACCATCGCCTGCTTCGTGCGAGACGACTGCAGCCCCAGGCTCGTGCCGGGCAGGTGCTGTCCGGAATATGACAACTGTCCAGTTAGAGGTGAGGTTTTATTTGGGACACTTAGTGAATTAGTATAAGATTCCTTAAAAAAATGTTGTGCTATTAGTGGTGTCAAAAAATAGCTGTGCTTAATTTCTTCGCTTCGAATGATTATAATTAATTTTGATTTGTTACCCTACCTTAATATATAAATCTTCCAAATGCCTTTAATTACATATTACATGTAATAATATCTTTTTAATAAACATTTCAGGTGTAACGGTCCTTCCCGGTATATCATCGCTACCTCCACATTTGTCGACCACCGATGAAGTCAAGAACAGCCCTGTACAATCACCAAAAGAGAACATTAAACAAGAAATCACCATCAAGGAAATAACGCCAGTGTCTGAAATTCCAGTGATCACCGATGTCAAGATCAAAGAGATCCTTCCATCACCCAGTATTGACGTTGCGGAATATTCATCATCTAAATCCCCTCTTATACCGCGAGAGGCCACATCTGAGAAAAGCGTAAAATCTGAAAGTGAAGTAAAAATTGAAACACCAACAATTACTGAAGTTCATGCTTCACCTGCTTTCGAAGAATCTAAAGCAGATACTTCAAACAAAGATTTGGCTGACATGCCCCCTTCAAAAATAAGTTTCTCTACACAAGATTCCATTAACAGCGAAATTTATCCTTCAAATGGGCCTATAATTGCAACTATGGGCGTACCTTCAATGGGACCCGACCCTATGCCTGTTGCTACCACCACCAAATCTCCAGTGATGGAAGAAGAGGACACATCGCTTTTCGACCACAATCCAGCCTTCCCGCCGTTGCCGGATGATTTCTCTGTGCTCAGTAATCACGGGGAAGATATCGTTCCAGAACCTTCTGCCGACAGTGATCATATTCCTCCCCACGAAATGATGATTCCAAATGTTGTGCCAACCGAGCCAAAAGTGGAAGAACCTTTATCAACCACGCAGAAAGACCTACCCGACACAACCGTGACTACGGTAAAAATACCTGAAACATCAGCTGAAGTCAGCACGTTAAAAGTAGACAGTACAGAATTTACAAGTCCTAAAGATAATCCAATGCTCAATTTACGATCTGCCATCCCCATTGAATTACTTGGTGTTCCCGCTTATATAGCCCACGATTTAGAATCAGAGTTAGACACGACTACAGATGAACCTGCGTCTATATCGACGATTCTGGGTTCTGAAAACAGTAGGAAAGTAGATGATAATGCAACTGAGAAACCTACGCAGGCGTCTGAAGAGCAATCACCTACTATGTCTTCCGCGGAAATTGATACTACTACACACAAATTAATTACGACTACTGACTACGGATCGAGCATTGCAGATCAGGAACAGACAAATAGCTCGATTGCTAAATCCAATATCGCCACTGAAGTGACCTCTCAGACCGAACTCAGTTCTTTACCTATTGAAACCAGTGACCAGAAACCTCATGAGACCGAGGCTGTTAAAGACAAAAGTGCGTCAACCACAGATCCGTTGATGACCAGTTCGAGAATATCACCTACAGGATCTGAAGTTATCACTGTATCTCGAGCCGTTTCAGGCGACAACAATATGTTTGAAAATGTTGAGACTACCGAGTTTATTCTCACACCATTAGGATCTATGGAGACAGCGACCGATTCCGTAGAACTCATTAAAATTTCCGGTGACTCAGAGAAACATGCACCAATTATTGAAGCATCTGCCGAAGAAAATAAAACCAATCTTCTAAAAGATTTGATCAATTTAGTGAGCGATGTAGCATCTATAAACGATCATACAGACTCGCCAGGCGTAGTTCATGTTACTGGCGTCACTAGCATTGCTGATTCTGAAGAGTTGATACCCGTGAATGCTGGATACAAAAGCAAGAACAGCAATTCAAACCAGAACTCTATCACAGAAGTGCCAGTAAAAAATAAGAACGCCGTGAACAAGCAAAAAGTAGTCGAGATCGAAGGCGATGGCGATGATACCGACAACATTACAGACTCTCCACCTCCCAATGATAAGATTGAGCCAACGACACGTAGACCGATAATCGACAACGTATCTGACGATATGCCGGAAAATAAGACGGAGAAAAAAGATATAGAGATTATCACCCAGTCTTACGTGCCGACTATCAACCGCCGACCAACCAAGGTTGTTATGAAGAAGAGCAATGACAAACCAATATCGGACTCGCTTGAAGATACGCCGATATCGTTCTCAGCCGAGATGACGACAGAGGGCAATGCTTCCTCAAGCGAAGCAGAGACGGTGGCACCTGACGTCACCACCCTCGAGGTAGAGAGAATGGACAACCCGGCGAACGCTACTCTAAGCACAAAGTGAGCGGCCCGCAACGTTGTCGATGGAACCTCAGCTATCAGCATTTAGATAATAAGTTTCGTTCTTGAAACTATAGGTTAAACTTAGAGACTATTAGTTAGTGAACCCTATCTGAATATCGTATTCGTCGTCAATTGTCCGCTGCGGCGGCGAGCATAGTGTATATTGTAATGTAAGTAGACGTCCGACACAACGCGGTCGAATTCAATTTAGTAGCTGGACAAATTATTTATAGTAATATGAGGGCGCAACGCGTCGCATTGTGTCAAATTACGGTTAGACCCTTGTTAGTGTAAGTTTATTTATTTTAGTGAGAGATTTGTAAGTGGTCGGTGTAAGCAACCAAGCTAGTCATGTGACGGCGCGGGCGGCCGCTCGCGCTCCTCAGCCACGTTGCCATTACTGCTAGCTTTTAACAAGAGCATGACAAACGCAGCCGTAGACATTCCATAGGTTTAGTTCCTTTAGTCGCCGTGAGAGAACTCGGCAGCGTGCGGTCGCACAGCCGCAAGAGACAACAAAATTGGTACAAAAACGAATTTGGTAATTAAGAAATGCGAACGTTAGGAAGCGCTTAGACCTAGTGGGATTAGAATATATGTGATTGCACATAGTTTATTTATTGCACACGTGACGTGTTTGGTATTGAGTTATGTTTCGGTTTGGCCCCGTCTCCGGTCCAGTGCCTCGAGCTGCCTGCAGTCGGTTCGTTGAGTTGTGACTCGTGTAAGGTGCTGCCTATTGCTCCGGAAGACCGCATTCTTTTCCCGGGCAATAAGCGCATGTGCTCACTGTATTATTTTATTATTATTGTTTTTTTACAAATAAAAGAAACCTAGACTGATAAACGGTTTTCTTATTTATGAGTCCCCGTCTGCAACAAAATTTACTAACCAGTGCATTAATATGATATGGTGATTGTATTTACATAATTTTTTAAATAAATAAGTATAATGAAGTCGCGAATTTTTAAATTGAATTGAATTTATCCTTTATTATAAAATACTTTAACTTGTATTATTATAACATTTGATAAACACATCATTCGTAACTTCTTTTTTGGAACAATCGAGTAATTTAGGCATTTTCCAAGCAAATTACATCGCCAATAACTCACACTACTATCCCTATGATGATGACTTTTAGGATTTTTATATGCGAGAGTTCGTCTGCTCCGTACTCAGTCTACGCTATTGTCTATAGACCGCCGCACATAAAGGCGAATGCCATTATGATGGTAAGCGATACAACTGCAGTAGAAGGCATGGGCAATAGCAACTCTACGCAAAATTTTAATTACAAAAGGCTGTAGCACTGTATTGCGCATGTCTTTCTGAGATGTTTTAAGTCTCATCATATCGAGTAATTATATTTGCTTCCCTTTTACACCTATTTATAGGGTAGAAGCGACATTGTTGCTGCTTCGTTGTTGACATTCACACAAACAATATTTATGTATTCAGTTCTGTATGGTATCGTATTATTATATTACTGGGTGTCTCGTAGCTACTTCCATGTGAAAATCTACAATAATCACTGATTAATTGTAGCGATTATATCGCTATTTGTACAAAGGATTCTCCATCTACTTAAAAATTTTTAATATTTCTCGAGGGTGTAAATTGTCGAGAAAAAATAGCTTATAATAATATGTTAATTTAGGACATGGTCTCCGGAGTGCCAAATATCATCTTCTAAACATTTACATTTATAGTATTATTGAGAGTAAGAAGTAATATAAGATGTTTATGGGCGAGCGTATCGCTAACCATAAGGCGTGCGCCATGCTCGACATGTTATTAAAGTGCAAAAAGAAACACAATTATTTTAAGGTTTCTTTATACCCTAAAAGTTATTTTATATAGCGCCATCTATTGCTTGGATAGAAAATTAATATAGTTAGGAAAATGAATAGCTGATGGCGCTCAATGCAGCAGACGCTGTTCAGGTCATAAAAAATTTAAGTGCACAGTTTTAATAAACTTAGTTTATTTTGTGAATTTATTAAATGAATGTAAGTAATAAAATAATAATGATTATACAGTGTAACATCTGATGACGATTGGAAGTGTTGTATAAAGGATAATTAAGGTTGCAATATTATAATGATAAAAAATAACAATTTAAGTTACTAGTTACTTATCTACGCTTAGGAACTACATATATATAACGGAAGGCACGGTGTATGTTCGTTATAGTCCTCCATAGCTTGTTACTACTAAGTATCGTGGACATATGTGGGGATATGTCGAATCACAATAACCGAAGTCAGGTTTTAGTAGTTGTAGTTTTTGTCCTAAAATAATTATAGTTCCAACAACACAAAATACGGAACGCGAGACAGTCTCCACGCACCCACAAAACTAGTATCCAATAATATTATTCGATCACTTGATCTAAACCAGCTGAATTGCTAATTTTTCATAGGCTTGTTATTTTTATTTTACTGCTAGGCTTCTGGCCTTCTTGATGCCGTCTGACATCTTCATTGCGCTGTGTAGCGAAGATTCTGTCGAACGCTATAAGATGGCGTTGGCGTTCCATTTAAAAAATCATCTCCATGACGACATATAAAAAATCCAATGACTACTCAACGCCGAATATTATTTGCACCCTTCCCGTCATAATATCTTATATTTTCTTTCTTTATATCGCATAAATGTTTACCGGTGCTTTGCTAACATAATATTGAAACTCATATCAACAAATTAATATAAAAACAGCATTAACCGTTTTATGTGTAGATCATTCGAGATGCAATAATATTCAGTTGACTAAGCATTCTCTTTGCGATGAGTCCTACTATCGATTTAGTTTTGTAAGAGGTCCGTATTAGGTCCCCTAAAAGGCCGGCGGAGGTCGCAACGAACCGTCGGACCTTATAAGGGCTTCTTGACCTACATAGTAAGTTAATCGTTCGTTAAACTACTCATTGATATACGATGTGTAAGATTTTAAGTTTTTGGTGAGAACAGCATAACTACGACTTCAAAAGAATGTCTATGTGCGGGGATAGAACCCACGACGTTTGCCTCGAAGCGGGTTGATTAATCATTGCGTACGGAGTCGTTTTAGTAATAAAGTTGATTAAAAATATATTTTTACAGTTGTCCAGATTAGAATGTTTCCAATATGTCGTTACACTAAGAAGAAAGAAAGAAAACATTTACTTGTATGTAGGCACTATGCGTCTGAATAACCTAATGAATTCTACTTACGACGTGTTTAGTGACAACGAACCAACTGGTTTGTTTTAGTGTAATAAATACATTTTGAAATTAAATAACATAAATGACGGAATACACTATCGATAGAAACGCAAACAAAATCATAGTGCATAAAACATTGTTGATACAATTACAACCATGGGACTAATACAGACTCGGCGAACCATGACTGGTCTAGTTGTATCTCTGACTACTCAGAATGCACAGAAAATTTACAAATAACACCCTAATATCTAAATATGTTTAAAGTTCAAATCGTTGCATTGCGGATTCATCGGCCCACTTGTTTAATGATGCGGTGAGATGCAATAACATGAGGAAATTTGATGCATTCTCTCCAACACATGCTGCCGAAAAATATTGCACTGATGGAATAATAAATAGGTAGTTACTGTCTTAATTCCTTCTTTGACTTATTCAGTCTAGTTACTATTAATGAAAATAAACTTTATTCAGTTTCTTTAATTAACGATATTGATAAAAAATATGTAGAATATACATATATAGATATGTAGAATATGTAGAATCTATCTTTCTTTTTTTATCTCTAGAGAGGCAGCAGAAACTCAACTAGTGAACTCATGACTCGACGACTTTTTCTTCTCTATAATGTGAAAAAGGCGACCTTTCAATCAGGGACAATTTATATATGTGTTTTTAGAAATAACTCATATTAATAAATATGGAATCGATTTCAAAACATTTTACCTATGTCCCATTACACTACTTTTGAATCAAAGAACCGAATTTTTGTCCCGTAAAGAATTAAATTTCTCGTGCCTACGAAACAATGTGTCTATTTTTTACAACTATATAACAAGCAATTTGCACACCAGATAGTAGGCAAATAGTCATAAATATTGATGTGTAAATTCGCAAAGTTCCTTCCTTTCTAGTGTGAAATAGGAGGGGTCAGGCCAGAGGTCGCGCGACGCTGTCTCGATGATGCAACTGCCCTGCACATTGCCTGCAATAAATCCAAGATGCAGTGTTTACTTTATGTTTAGAACCTGCTCGAAGGTTATATATGAAATTACAAAATATTATTCGATATCGTGGATACATGATATTTTTTAGTTTTGCTGAATATTGAAACTTCGTGATGAGACCATCAAGGCACTCGTGTTGTGTTAAACGCGAAGATTGTCTAAAAATAAAAGCAATATCATAGTTTTATATTTCAAATCCCTATACTGCATTTAACAACGTTTATCGTTCAGATATAACAAAAATGATTGCGGTGAAATAAAAACCGCAGCCTAGAAAGACTAACTGCTCTACAGGAAACTTTTCTACTGTTTAATTTATTCAGTGCTAGAAAGAAAGTTCGTCAAACTATCCAATATAACACGATGTCAAGATTATTAACCAAACATAATTGCATTAATATAGGAATACAATATGAAAGTCGTAATAGAATTTTAATAAATTCCTAATAGATTAATCCAATATGCAAAAAAGTTGAAAGTGGCGTCAGTTAGGTAAATTATACTGCACTGACCGCCGCCAAGTTGTGTCTGAAAGTTGTGTGAAAGTACGAAGGATTCGACCTGCTCCATAATACGACTTCAATAAGGATGTGTTGCAAATGTTTTTAACTTTTAATCCTTGTTAGGCAATCCGAAGGGTGAGGTGCGTAGACTTTTCGAATTCTGTTTTTTGGTTGGACAGATATTATTTTATTTAAGTAATATGATTGCATCGTGATCGTAGATACAGTGATTCGAGCCTGTATTCTAGGGTCAGTGGTCATCGACTAAGATCTGTAATCATATTTTAACTGTGTAGTACTCATAATGTTTGAAGTCTAAAACACGCCCCTCCTACTTCTCTAATACCTATTCTTTTTCTTCAAGGCTAGCAGTGCACTCATGCTATTACATTTGTTGGCGTATTTTGCAAAATAAAATAATTTATCATGTCAAATTCTTGCCGTCTTAATAAAAAGTATGCTTGTTGGCGTATTTTGCTAAATAAAATAAATGTTCATGTCAAATTATAATCCTTGCCGTCTAAATAAAAAATCTGTAAACTCTTGAAAACATATTTCCTCACTAGTATACAATACTTATTTGAGAGAATTCAGGCTCAGTGTTACAAGTATTGTGTATTCTAAGTATGTGCAATGTGAAGTGAACATTATCTGTAAATATTTATGACGTGTTGTCGTGGAAGTAATGTCTTCCTCAATTTCCAGGGGGCGGGTCGTGACCCCCGCGTATTGTTTGTGAATAGTTCTGTTGCTCAAATCAACAAAAGATGGGCAAGAAGTTACGAGCATAATATTGGGTACAATAAGTTGCTAGCTTGTCTCGTTACATTCTAAATCATTTTTTTTAAATTTATATTCGAGTCATAGTAGATCATCGCTTGGTAAAATTTTATCTCATTGACGGAATTTACGAACAATAAAGACATTGTTTTGTTTGGATGTAGAGATCTTTCCCATAAGGTCTAGTCCACTTGTATCACTTCGCCGTATCAGAATAAAAGAAAAAGTACGTGCTGTTGACGAAATGGGAGATGTTTTGCCCAGTAATAGGACTTTTATAGACTTATTAAAACTCAGATAAAAGCTATAAATATATCGGCGCCTGTGTGTCGCGCGTTCGTCTTGATTTCCTCAAATTCATGAATGAAACTAAATATTCAAGTTTCTTCGACGCGCCCCGCATTTTAAAGCTAATTAATGACCGTGAAATCACATTTTCTAGAGAAATCCGATTTAACCTGGCTAACTTCGAGATAAACTGGTTATCATCAGGCATTCCAAAATCCCTATTACATTCTTTAGTTGATTACCTGATAGAACTGAGGAGTAATGATTCGTTCAGAGCAATATTTGTAGGATGATGATGATGATTGTAGATCCAAAATTTCAATGAGCATTACCAGGGGATGCGGGCCTTTAAGTAGAAGGGGCGAGGGTGGCAAGTGCTTTAAATTTACAAAGAGGTTGGGAAACATCTTTAGTGAGACTCGCCGAGCTTCACTGCTGAACCTGGCTTACAGGAGTAGTAGTGGTGGGTGTGAAGACGGGAAAGTCTCTAGAAATTTCTTTGAATAAACATTAATAATAAACATTTCAATGACTCAGGAAAGGCAATTGGTTTGAGTCTTCAACGGAGCACTATCAGCAAGAATAAGAAACCAAGTTTCAGATTTTGCAGCGATTATCAACGAATAGAGTGATCTGCTTACCTTATAGGATCTCAGAGAGTAGAGAGATGATAATTTAGCTAGTATACACTTATAAAAAAACAGATACGCTTGCAGCTAGCAACGATTTAGACTACCTAAATTTCGGCTGAGCTTACGTCATGAAAGTAATATTGCAGCGGCTCGTCGGGCCAAGAGATTGTAGTTCCAACGTAAGGATGATATAAGGGTCGCTTGCATAATCGCTTAGATAACGTGGGAACTGACCGACATTCTAGAATATTCTGGATGGAATAAGAATAGTAGGTTAACCTGTAAACCTTGTGGAGTATTTTTGCCTCGCAAGCAGGGAACGAATAATTCGACAAATGTTTTTTCATGAGCTTGCAACATTTAATTGTTTAAATTAATCGGGGTTAAAATTCAGTAATAATAATAACAATATCAGCCCTGTATTATATACTTGCCCACTGCTGAGCACGGGCCTCCTCTACTACTGAGAGGGATTAGGCCTTAGTCCACCACGCTGGCCTAGTGCGGATTGGTAGACTTCACACATCTTCGAAATTCCTATAGAGAACTTCTCAGGTGTGCAGGTTTCCTCACGATGTTTTCCTTCACCGTTAAAGCGAACGATAAATTCACAAAGAATACATACGTGATTTTTAGAAAAGTCAGAGGTGTGTGCCGTTGGGATTTGAACCTGCGGACATTCGTCTTGGCAGTCCGTTCCACACCCAACTGGGCTATCGCCGCTTAACCAAAAATTCAGTATTTAACCAAATTTAGATGTACCAATTTTTAATATTGCATATTCAGTGTAATTATCAATAGGTAAATTTGTCTGTGAATATCGAAATCGTATCATCAATAGATAGCATATAAGGAAAACAAATCTCGTATTTATTGCATTGCTCAGTATTAAAATGTTGTCTAGTACCATCACATATGTAACGTATTAAAATAAATTCATAAAACTTTTATTAGGCCCAATTTCCTTTAACCCTATAACATCGAATGTATCTTTAAATTAGTTTCAGTCAAGTAATTACTAATGTAACTGGAGCTATAGTCACGTGTTGTTTATTTAGTGAATGTAATTTTAGTTCTTTATTATGTTCCTTATTGCTGTGCTATCTTCGCAGATAACTTCGCAACGTTCGCACATTGCGTTGTGGCATCAATTCTAATATTTTTATGATTATCCCTTTCACCGTGACATCGTAAATCAAATTACACACCAGTATCCGCATCACTCGATACCTCACGCATGTTCCATCTATCAACCGCAATAAATTCTTCCTTTCATTTATTTTTTTACTTACATTAATTCATGCCTTCAGAATCATAGATTTATTAATTGTTTTAGATTATATGTACATTTTTGTTATGCGTCTGTTGAAATCTTGTTATATTCTTTAGAAATGTTATAAAATGTTTCTATTTTAATTAAGCTCGATGCAGATTGCTATCCTAACTCATTATGTACTACAATCAAGAGACTGCATTTTGGATTAAGTCGTTATAACTATAAGGGGTAATTTATACATAAATTACCCCTTATAGTTATAAGTCTTAGTCTTAATAAAAACTTAATTAATAGGTGATTTTAATAAATTTAATTGAGCCCGAATCACCCTTTATCATTTAACCCTACTAAACCAAACTTTGGCTTGCGTACTGGCTATCGTGATTGGCAATTATTGAAAATTCCCAACTCTCGATTTGTGAAAGATCTTTTTAATTAAGGATCAATAATTAAATAAGAGTCTGATGTCATATGGCGAAGAGCGCAGTAAATAAAACAATACTTTGTAATTCAAAGTTCTATATGACATTACTGCTATTCATGGGGAGATGTAACATCGGGCGAACGACTTGGACTTCGTCAATACACGAATATCTCTAATTATGGAATTAGAAGTATCATTCACGTATGTGTGCTATGGTTTTTTTTACGATGGCTCGTCATTTCGAATGGCATTTAATCCTATTGCTGGTGTGGCCACGAAATTAGCGAGGCTGAGAGAAAGGCAATTAGATGTTTATAATCCTCTAAGCTCGTAATATGTTACTTGGAGTATAATGTATTGTATGCCTATGCTACTTGTTTTTTTTAGGATTTCCTTATAATATGAATAAGTAGATGGTAAGTTAATCTATACTAAAGTTCAAGAGTTTGCATTTTTTGTTTAAACTCGCTAATTTTTACTCAGAATGTGAAAATTATTTTATTACTAAACAAACGCTACATTATTTTTTGTGGGGAATTGGTAACGTTTTATGTTGATGATGAGCTATAACGCGAATGGAGCAAATAGTAAATTATATAAAATCATTATAGGACTGACTAGAATTACAATAAAGATTTACTTTTGTTTCATGGGCTTTCTAGACATTGTGGAAGAATCACTTAAAAAAGAAAATCATTTTTTTATAATTAGCAGCAACTTACCCTTATAGCATTTTCAGTGCCAAAGTTATCAGTGAAGCGGACTAAATATATTTTTTTATCTAACCTACGTGGTACATATATATCGATGTCTCACCCGTATATTTGTAACTCTTCAATGTATACTATCGCTCTAACCCAGTAGTCATCATGTTACACAATTTGAAAGTAATCAAAATGACAGATTATTAAAGCATATTCACAAGAACTTCATAATTGAGGTCAAAGAAACAGCTTTTTGTAATAGTAGGACAGTGTTGCGTCAATGTGATTTTTGTTTAAATTCTTTGATGTTTTTATTGACAATTTGAGACAATTGTCGGATTCCTATTTGTTTTAAAATTCGGATGTGTGGTAACGAGTCTTTCGTGATTCCTCGTGCGTGATGTCATAATCCTTCTATGGATAGGTTAGACCTAAACATAGATCTATCAAAGTTGGTATTTTTGAGTTAGTCCGAATAATCAAATAGGCCCTAAGGGTTTCTCGGTTCTCTTTGCCTCTTTAAATTGAGAGTTAGGTACGTGCGAGTTGAATATTGTAATTTTTATAGTTTCTTGTTCCATTCTCATGTTTTTCAAAATTCATTTTATAGTAATGAAATCTGTTCAATGACATATTATTTGCCAACAACCATTAAGGCTTAATAACATTTCTATTATACTAAAATTTTACTATATTACTTTAACCTTACGGTCATAGGTCAAAACATTAACAAAAGCTTAGTTACGAAAGCTAACAATTAGTGATAAGTGAGTTTCATGGCCCGTAGATTGTCAGGATGGTTGCGCAGGCGCATGGGTGAAAGTGGCGCGGTGCGGGGCGGGGGAGTAGCTATATCAGCACACTCGGCTCCGCGCGCCACACTCCTGCGCATACTAACAGGTGAGGTACAACCTGAGTCCCGTGACTTCGTGTGAGTGATTGTGTGTGCAAGTACTTGTAAGTACTGCTTTAGTGGATTTTATAGATTTAACGGTTCAGTGATTCGTGATTCACACAACGATATCAATCCGATTTAAGGTCTCGAGCCGTAACGTAAGTGTTCGTAAGAAATTTGCAATATTTTACGTGTGTATCTCTCAAGTGATAAATACGATAAGTTAATTTCGTGAATAAATTTTTACGAACACTTATGTATAATTAATTTTAAACAGCGCGCCAAACCGTAGCTGAAATAGCAGTTTCAAATAAGACTTCGAATATTTTCGTGAAAAATAGATATTTGTTGATTATGACAGGGCAAGTTTTGTTTGCGTAAAAAATCCACATCCTTGCAAGTGAAATGTGTGAGTTTGTGTGATATCTCGTTAGCGCACTTTCGAGCGCAATAGGAAACGATACCCATCGCGTTTACGTAACTACACGTTTACGCGGTTGGGACATTGTATCTAATTTAATTCGTTGTATCAAGATGTGAATGGGCATTCTAATGCTTAGTTATTTAATACATTAGAAAACAAACATAGTATTGAGTAACGATTATCAGTTGAGCGCAGATCGATGTTTGAGATATTTTCAGCTGAGTTTTGGGATGAGGTCTATAACAAATAAGTACTTTTCTGTCACTTGCGATTCTGAAAGTCGATAACAATTTATTTTATTCGGAAATAAACTACGAAAATAAAAAAAATCTGCAATTGTTTAAATTTACTGAATATATAAATATCAGCCTAAAATTTTGCATATCATATTTATTGCTGTTTGATGTTTTTATTCTCTTAAGTTTTCAATTTGGACATTTTGCGGTTTGATTAATTATTATTTTCATATCTAAACATCATTATCCCTATCCCTAATAACAAAACTAGTTTCTCAATATATTTGTGAAGAAAGGACCACAATTGACACCAAGAATATGGTGTCTCATTACATCCTAAGCTACAAATACATGGCATAACTTGTAATAAATATCTGAAGGCAGCGAATTCAATGTCAAACTTGTAGTGCAACGTTCTGCTTTTCAATAACGGTCTTAAGAACTGCGTGATCTATATTATTGCTCCACAACCTACAAACCTTATTAATGAAAATAAAAAATACTTTCCTCCGAGAACCCTAAGTATATTGATGTTAAAATTATGTTCTTTTTTCTCAGGAATCTCATAAACCACAATGCAGACCTCAGTACTGTGCTTCTTGGTGGTGGTGGCTGCGGTGGCTGCGGCTCCCCAGCGTGAAGGTGCTGCCTACACCAACGAGGCCATCAAACAGGCACAGAACACACACCTCATCCCCAAGGATGCTGTCATCCAGAAGGTTCGTCTCTCACAATTGGTTTTCATATCTCTGACTTTGGTGCTAATCAAAATTTCTGTTGATTTATTACCTTCTAAACTCTTAGAGCTTGATTGAATAACTATGGCAATGATAATTAGATTGCGTTTTTTTTATTACGAGTATGTAAGCGTGATAAAACACTCACTTTTGTGAATCATTATGAGATCTTAGGCGTAGCTATAAAACTAAAGCGTAAAATATAATAAAAATTACTTGCCACACTTATTAAAGTTCAAAATCGTCCTTAGCTATTAGTAAAAGATTTGTGTGTTCGCTATGATTTATTAGACCACGTAAAATGATTGAATAATATTTTTTTTATTGCCTGAATATAAATACCAATATTATTGTTATAATTCATAATGTAATCCAATAATGATATCTTCCACCAGGTACAAGAAGGCATCGAGCTAGCCGCCTACCAGTCCATCCCCGCCAACCAAAGGATCAACCTGTACGAGATCCTCGGAGACCAGTTCCCTTCAGAGGTCATTAACAACCTCCAGGGCCAAATTGACCAGATCGGAAAACACTAAATGGAGTTTAAGGGAGAAGCTTGGTTAAGAGTTAGCAGCGGCAAAGATGTGAACAGAAGAGAAGTTAGATTATAAAGGAGCTAAATCCAATGGAAGCTATATTAGCTAACTGTTGTATAGTTTTTGTATCTTCTGTTATTGAAATTTGAACAAATCTTGATCTACTGTCCTTGCTAATTTGAGGTTCAGTTTTATAAAGTCCGTTTCGACTAAACCTTAATTCCAATCCAAAAAACAATGAATTGTATCTAATTTACGAAGTTCTTTTTCGAAAATCGAAAACAGTGTTTTACTCCATGAAGTCACTTTCGTAAAAGAAATACGTAAAACAGATATAAATCGAACGGTCTTTTTTAATGGAATTTGACCGAAGTTGTATTTATAAATCTGAGCCTCACAAGCTCTAATTCGTTAAGTTATTGTTAATGCAGTACAATAAGTTGAATGTGATAATGAACATTTTGATACTTTTGTAAATAAAATATTATTTAAAATTATACCAGTTTTACAAAGTCGGTTGTTTGTGTGTATAGTTGCGTCACCGAATTGTATGGGAAGTAGATGTGTTGCGCAAGAGTTGCAAGATGATACATTAGATGCGTTACGTGTATTAGATCTGAATATTCATACACTTTCATATTACGTTGACATAAGTTAATGTATGACGAAATTTGGGGACCTCATGTGCCCCAAACGTGACTTTTGACAGCAATTCAGATCTATTAGAATTACCGGGATCGTATTCTATGTATAAACATATACAGATTTTTAGAACGTCAATGAAAGTTCGGTTTTACGGACCTAAGCTAGTAGTAATTTTACAACAGGTCCGCAACGCCGCTGAGTCTAGCGCGACTATCCCTCCTCTAAAGTGGAAGAGGCACGATTTTGCCACGAATAAACAAAAGAATAGTCAGTAGACAACTATATTATTAAATTACTTGATATGGCAAATGTTTCCTTCCCAATGATGAATCAAGCAAAAAGGTAAAAATCGTATAATAGTGAATTTTCCGGTACCTAAAACATTGTGTTTATCAATGATGGAAATAAATAACCCGCTTTTATAACTGAATGCCGAGACCGTTATTTGCATGATGATAGTCGTCACGCATAAAAACTCTATCAACATCAATCAGAACTCAGTAAAAACTCATCCAGTGTTATGCTTATCATTGCAAGACATCTGCATTTCTAGTATTGTGGATTACACGTAATATATAACAAACGCAACAAAGATCTTCGCCGATAGAGACTGTATTTTAACATTGGCGAAAAAAAAAAGAATTGAATTAGATTGCAGTCTTATGATTTGGGATAAGAGCATTTGTAGCATTAGATAGGAAATCTTCCTATGCCGTCTCGCGGATGGCAATTTGGTCAAGAGCTCGATTCACACAATATCCAAGTAGTTTTATCCGCCAGTTAAAGAATAAGACAGTTAATGCTGAATGCACTCACAACTTACTCGAGAGTTCGACTTTTATATTTGGTCACGCTTTATTCTATTCGACAATTCTTGTTTACTAAGACATTGTGAAACATTCTTCATTAATAAGTTGTAATAGGCTCTCGGTCTAACAACGAGTTAAAATGTATCTTTATCATCTTTGGGGATATTTTTGTTTCTACAAATATAAAAAAATATCGTATCTACAATATAGATTCTGAATAGCAAATATGAAAGTTAATTTTAAAATGTTTTTAGAATTACGTAAGACCTTTACAGCCACTTTTTTGGATTTATATATTTGTTTTAACACATGAAAAGCAATCCGATCCTTAGTATTATCATTAAAATTATAATTACTCTAATTTTATAAAAAAGGCAGTCAGGCAGTATGACAAGTAAAAGCTACTACTATAAAAATATATTAACATTTGCATAACATGAACTGTCGAAAGATGTTCTCTCAATAGACATTCACTTGAGACACGAGTACCATTAGATGTGGTCTCGTACACTAAAAAACTGTTTAATGTCTAGATTGGACATCTTCAATAACCCAACTAGGTCATCAAATAAAAGAAACAGTGTTACGTACTTGTATATTATGAGGTAACGTGTATATTGTATGTAATCCGATTATCACAGCAAAAGATGTTTTAAAAGTACGTTCTTTAAATATGTTAGATGGGTTTCTTCGTCTTGAATGTTTTTACTGGTTATAAACAGTAGCACATACAAACTCACGCCTTTTATCCTCTAAGGGATAGGCAGAGGTGCAACTGGTGCTTCCACTTTTCGCCGTGCGTATTTCCATGCCATTATGTGATAGGAGGCGAGCTGTTTGTTATATCGGACACATGTAAATTTTAGAATCCAGACTGATATTGTGTAGAAAAACCCAATATCACTTCGTCCGAACCCGAGACCTCACACTGTACAATTAAGCTGCCGACGCAGTCATACCAAACAGAAGCAATAATTTCAAAATTTTATAAATGAAGGACACTGCTATTACGTTCATCACCCTGAGATTTGAAGTCTCAAAATACAGTAATTGCCAATTAGCTTCAAAATCCTACAAATTGGAATAAAATAGTGTTTGCAAAACCCTGCTTGGCGGCATAAACAAGGCAGTGTTAGAAGTCTCAGACGCTATTAAACAAATTTGATTATTCCCATTTTAGTAATCAAGGACCACAAACATCCAAAAGTACTTTCGAGGTTGTAATAGTACTGGCTGGCAGGTTGTTCTTTAGATAATATTTTGTTTTATAGTGAAATGTCAGTTTGTAAATAAATGGATTCACTGAACAAACTCAGAATATTATTTCCACGTTCCTTCGAATTATATAGAGGCATTGCCGGTTTTTATAAACAATGAACTGTTACCTCAGAGATCTGACAAATCATAACAATAAAACCGCAAGATTTGTTACATAAGTATCGATATTCTGAAACTCAGAAGGGCGGCTGTGGCACGGGTTCATCGCCTCTTACTTCCTATAAAGCCGAGGTCATAGAACTGGGGTATGAAAGTGGTTTGTGCAAAAACAGTCGTAGGAACTACGCACGTGCTCCGTTTGGTAATACATATTTTATTCATGTGGCTTTTTGTTTCTATTTCCCGTTATTAAATTGGTCGCAGTTGGGAATATATTACATTGCAGTGGCGTGGATATGTAGGCCGCGGTAGGGGGAGTAGTTCGATTTCTGTTTTAGTAAATGCATCATATCTAGACATGAATATTCATAGATCATCCAAATATTTGTATTGGCGTGAGGGTGGAACGATGCGGCTCTTGTAACACATTTTTATAATACTGTTTCGTACGAATTTATTCTAGAGTTTTTTATATTATATGAAAATTATTGATAAGTAAATGTACGGATGTTGTTAGAAGTAAACGCTTTAACGCTTAAAGAATTTAGATGTTTAACATAGATTTACATTAAATCGTGTATAATAATATTATATGTGTTTAGGACAGAGAACTATACAGAATATTCGATATACTCATGGTCGCCGAGAGGGAGATGCAAAGAGGTGCACGTGCATCCTCCCTACCCAAAAATAAATAACAAAAAATATAAGTCACTGAATAAATCGGCAACAATGGGAACTATCGATCACAGAGGTTGTATTATGATAAAGCATCTTCATAAACCTGCGCGATTTGAATTAGAAAAAAAAGAAACTTAATGCATATAGTGTAGTGCGTAGATGCAAATGCACCTCCCTAAAACTAATCTTGGCGGTGCCCATGGATATATTGACAAAAAAATTACAGGAACGAAATCCCCACCATCACTTAGTTAAGAATAAGAGAATATAATGGATCCTCATAATTAGAAATTTTTAAAAATACTGGCCACTATTCTCTAAATAATATTCAAGAAGTTTAAAACAAATAAAAATGTCGTTAAATCAAGTTTCACGGGTCACCGGCTTTATAAAATACGATCCAACATGGCGTAACAGAACGTGACGTGCGTTTATATATATTATTAGGTATTGTTATGTCACACGTCTAGTCGTGTTATTGTAAAGTTTGGTTTTTGCGTGGAGTTTCCTTCCCCTGCTATATGTTATAGAAGTCATCAGTTCTCCCTGCAAACTATAGAGGATCATTTTTATATTACACAAATTAAACCATATTTTCGTCTCTACATCTGCTAAATCATTTATAAATATCAAATATTTTCGCCAAAAATCCCGGTTTTAGTTTTCTTACTTTTTGATAATTTTGTAGTTTAGTATATATGACGTGTGCAAGTGTGTACATATTTGTGACTGAAAGTATGATTATGATTTGACTGGTTCTCCAAAAAAAAAAAATGGGATTTGGATATTCCGTTTTTTGCCTTCGGAGTAATGTCCACTACATTATAGTCATATTATCCAGTTCGGATAAATATTTTCCATATTCGAATAAAACTGCCAAACTGTCATGGCGGGTCAACAGCCGAGACTTCGGCAGCATCCGGTTCCACCTGTCCTCGACAGCGACACTATGTCAACATAACGAATATATTCGTATTTAATATGTTTTGGATGAGTTCATTTACATAATGGGACCTTGTAGTTTTTGTAGATAATGGTTTTTTGCAGCTTTATTTATATTAATTATCAAGTTCAGCATTTGACTTTGCCTACGTGATAGTTCCCTCTTGGAATAATATGGGTTTCAAGTCGAAACTTAGTTCAATCAGTGTAGGTTAGCTCACATAGCAGAAATTTATTTTATGCTTGTGTGATCGCAAACTATGTAAAATAACCGATTCTATGTGAAATTTTCTCAGCTATGCGAACTAAGCTAAATTAGCTTAGCTCTTGGTCTACAATCGGTGTTAAACGCTTTATTGCGTTTTCCGCGATAAAAAAATACTTTATTTGTTAAACCATTAATTTCATAAATTTTTGAGATTTAGCGATAATTTTCAAGATATATCGAAGCTTTTTCATAATCTGTCTTAGTTTATAATATTAGTAGGATTTAATTGGTAAGAATAATTGTGGTAGAGACATGCTAACAAACGTTTTTTAATCCAATTTCCTACCCAATAAATGCTAAACAACACACGCAATATCGGGCCCAGGTAAATCTTGTTCTTCGAGAAACTCCTACTATGTATTGAATTAATTCAATTAAACACACTACAATAGGTCGAGAATTGTAGAAATATCGATTGAAGCCCCATTAACAAAAAATATTTACAATGTACATATTTGTCACATACAAACATCCAAGAAAAATTAAAGGCTTCTTACATTTCACGCTACCTCAGTTTAAGATAAATATATTTACACACATGAGTAGACGTAATTACGTTTACAAACATGCCTTCTGCCGCTCTCCGCCCTCGCTAAAGAGCCCAGTAGCGCTCTCAAGACGGCATATTCGGCCGTTGATTTTAAAATATTTCGTCACGCGCAACTGTGTCAAGATGAATGCTCTTGAGTTTAAAAAACGCGAAACAATGCACGTATTAAGCAATTTTCACCGTTTTATACACTCCATTGAAGTTGTGTTGGTAATTGACCCGCTGATTATTAAAGTGTACAAAGATCTTAAATTAAATAAACATATTGTTTCCACTCATCATGTTGTCTAATCAGAGGTCTTGTTAACAGCCGTCGAACTTATTTCAGCCTCTTATTAGACGCCATGAAAGGTTTACAGTAGTGAAATTCTATCTATAACCTTTTTGCGGCGCCTAAGAAGACACCGAGAGACTTTAGATAATTTTGACAGATTTTCCGCTATAACAACACAGTGTGGATATATTTGCTACTCACCCGAGTAAACTAGAGCTATTATCGGAAAATCTATTTTACGATACTAAACGGCGTTCATCAATTTAGATCGCCATTAATTGCAATTTTAACGACAAACAATTCCTTGAACAAGAAGCAATGAACTCGAACATAAAAGTAACAGTCGTTATATATTCCCATAAATATTTATGACCAATTTATAACATTAATTCTCGATTCTATCTGTATTCGAAACTTGTTTTTGGGTTTTCAACGATATATTTTTAAAATATGGAAATGGGTTCAAAGCCAAGATTTGGAAACATTTGAATTAGACGGGTATTGTTGTCCATTTTAATCGCAGAGAATATGTTATAAGTTATTTTTACCAAATAATTTTACTGATATTATTTTCCGGCAGGAACATTTCGTTGGAAGTAAATCGATTTTTTTTTGTGCTGACGAGGCTGTGTGAAAGGATAAACCAATAAACGGATTACTACATTTATATTATTCAGGGTATATAAATTTCGAAATCAGAAAGTCATTTGTGAAACCCCTTTCGCGAAAAAGTATAAAACATCTATACACATAACTACCATATAGAAATTTTACAGTTTTGTATGCATATATTCTTAGCACGCAATAAAGTGTTTTAAAATCGACTGTTTACAATCGATACATCGACTTCACGAAAATTTAGGGCTGACACGAGTCACGGACGGATTCAGAAAATATTTTATGGTTATATTATACAAAGATATATTATCCGCTCTGATTTTCAGTGTTCCAAGTGTTTTTTGGTACAAAAGATATTATTTTATAATAATTTTACAACAATTTTGTTTTTATTCAAAAGATATGTTATAATTTATATATAGAATAACTAAGTGTTATCATAAAAATGGCGAGAAAAAGGACATTATAAAGTATGTAGGTATGTCCAACAATACCCAGACGAAGAGAGAAAGAGGTTTCCAATGCTCAATATAAAGCATAAAAAGCATGGACTTCTTTGTGGATTTTTTTTACATTACGGGGCCCTTATCCCCCAACCTAAATCCATCCTACGACACGTGTGATAGAACGGGCCAAGTGTTACGCGATCGTTGCGCAGGCGCAGCGACAGCCTGAATAATCAATTTATAGCGTATTACGAGGGAGAAAGTACGCTACTCGATCAGGGACGCCCGCTCTGTCATGGTCAACTGTCATTGTGACCAGGCTCGATGTATCCAAATGGAAGAAAAGACACGGCAGCAAGATTTTTCTGTTTGTAGCCATATTTAATGATTGTGTTAGTGGCGTATTTATATTGTGTGCGCGGTACGACATTGATCTGAGATCCCGTCTTCGAATTCTTGGTCGGGCAGTGATGTTGGGTTTTCTGCTCAGTATCAGCCCTAAGTCTGTAATTGATGCCTAATATAGCCTCTGGTCACAACATGGGGTAGAAAACATGGCGGAAAGTGGGTGCCCTTGTTGCACCTATCTTTTCGGGGATAAAGCCGTAATATGTTTATTTTTTTATATTGAGTGACCAGCCAAACGGTTTACTCCCATTATGGTAAGTACACCTACGTGCAAACCCTAACATCACTACCGCAACTTTAAATTGATAGCGCAGCTAATTAGAACCCTGTGTAAGATACATGGAGAGCATCACAAATGAGTGCGTTTATCCGAACTATACTCTGTCACATTGCAAGTTTTGTAGCAATAAAGCCTCAGATGTACTTACAACTTATTACATACTAACCTGTGCTCGCAGCATCGCCCGATTGAAAAATATTTTTTTGGTTTAAAGACTCCATTTGCCGAAGATAAAAAGCTAGGTTAAAGCGCTCAGGAGTAATATAGCTTCCTATTAGTGACTTTTTTATTGGTTAATTGATTCCTGAAATCAGCGCGCTCGAACAAACAAACTCTTCAGCTTTACATATTAATATAGGTTTGAGTATGTTAAGGCCCTTCATAGCATACGCAAAAAATCAAATACAAATGTGGTGCCCCTTGAACGTCCGTGTTTGAAACTATAATATTTGAGGCCTCCGCAGTATTATGACATTATTGCTTCACTAATAAATTAATTAAATTATGAATCATTTGAACTTGAACACTGGAGGAATATTAAGTGCGGATGGATGACCTAGCATCAGTGGGCTCATTATGATTCAAGGCTAGATATACGCAATACTTTAAAATTATTAATTTATATCATCTGTTATACACTGAGGAAATTACGTAAATTAATTTATTTCCTAAATAATATAATACTGGTATTATATTTTGTCCCTTATTGGTCGCAAGAATTATGTCTGCTACGCTGATTGGCAGATCTATCTTACCAGATTTATAATCGAATTTACGAAACAAGTCTTTATGGTGGCAATTTTAGTAGTTGTTAGTCGGATGCTAACAAAATATAACAAATAAATAAGCTCTTGTAATTAATTTAAAACACATTAAAAGTTGTACTTTACAGTGATTCTATGAAACACTAATAGATGGCACTAAAATAAATTTCTGCGTAATTTATACCTGTAGATGAGACCTTGAGGAAATATGTTTATTTGTTACATTCGCGGTAAAGTGCATATCTTATTTATAAGAAAAATGTTTCATAATCACTTCAAGAGTAGTTTGTGTCAAAATATGTGGCGAAATGTTTATCGTTTACCTTATACAATGCTACTTGGCTTTTACAATTTACGGATTTTCTTAATATTTTAAAGATTTCTATGAGTATAAGTGCAGTAGAAAGACGACTTTATCGGGTAAGTAAATTAGTGTTCGATGAAAAGTTTTTAGAGGTATTACTAGTCGTGTTGTGATCAGTGCAAGTGCCGGCAGAAGACATGCCAAACATATTTCGTCTTCGTGCAAAGACTTGCCTTACAGTTCTTCTTACTCAGCATAATACCACAGAGAATTGTAGAAAAGAGATTTAACTTTAGAAATAATTATAATCCACTCTAAAAATGACATACTTCTGCGAAACTCTTAATTAACAAGATTGTCAGAAAATGTCTCGGTTCCGGATGGTATCAGTTGTTATAAAACTGCAATCTTGTTTTGCACCAAGATGTCACTTCAAGTTAAACAGCGAGATAATATCTGAATTTTACTGGTTATTCCAGTTTCATCCAGAATGGAGTATATCTATCCAAAAGGGCAAAAGTGGAAATATAAATCATTAGATTGGAAATTCTAATGCCGTCGCAATACATCATTACTAAAAAGACTTGGCAGATTTTACGACCGGATGCCTGCGCGACATGTACCCTCTCTGAAGGTCCAGTTCTTACTTAAAATCTCCCTTTTTCCTTACCTGATATAAAAATAAATTACGGTTTGCGACATGCAGTGAGTAACTATATTTTATAATACCTATTTCAATTCACACATTCACACGTCCTAATTTAATTTTAATTATTTCTTGAGAATTGAAATGGAATCTGCAATTTTCTTTATTTTAGTATCTAGGTGTACGTTAAAGAATGTGCTAAGTTTTTCTCAGCTAGAAGGATTGAATTATCAAAATATTAAGAATTTCGCCTCGCCTTGTGAAACTAAAGACAATTAGATATTGTTACATATTTGTAACATATTGTGAGTCTAATACTTTTGTTAGAGGTCATGCAATTTCATCAAAAATTGCACTAGGAACTTTGAATTTAAGAGCAACTAAGATATTATTAATTAGTAAATAAATAGATACATTTAAATTACTAAAAATATAGTCAGGGGGCAATTAGTGTATTACAGTTAGCTAAGCTGAGAAAAGTTTGAATAAAAATGATTTACCAAAGTAAATGTATCACGTTGTTAATAAAAAACGTACAATTAAATTTATGAATAAATGATTTTTTTTAAATTCGATCAGCTAGCGCCATCTCTTAATCGTTACTTAAACTACGTGAATGGCAAGTTTCTTGGGAAAAGAAGTACATTGAAATGCAATGTATTTACATATATGTTTGTAAGATGGCAATAGTATCGATGTGTTATTCGAGGTAAAAAATATTTAAGCATCTCAATAAGATGTTATAATTGGCCAAGTCTAGAAAATCAGATTTGATATAAACAATAGCTAGGGCAATCATATAGTATACATAAGAGCATAAAGTCTTAATACCTAGGTATATTTAGTAGATGATATTACTTCTGTTTTTAATAAAATAATAATAATATTATAACATAGTTTATTAACATAGTTTATACATATTTAAATATTAAAGTATTTATTTAATAGATTTGACATATTATATGTATACTATTGTTATATAATTTATATTCGTTATTTTGCTTTTGTAATTTTATTAACCTTAGTATCAGTAAACGCATAGGACGGTATTTCTATATCTAAGTTTACATTTGTAGAATATATGCAAAAACCAATAGGTTAAGAAGAAATTTATTATATGAATGCTTTAGGTCTTCAGGTCTAAAATACAGTCTATTTTTCGACAAAATACAGATTGCAAAGTTCCTTCCAAAAATGACACGAGTAGAGTCGCGGTCAAAATCTAATTTAAATTTAAGATCAGTTCATTAATTCATATCTAGATAATACTTTTTTATGTTTCCGTTTTGTTTGATATTGACCAGGTGTTTTAAAAACACGGTTAATGTTAACGAAGAGATTAATGATACCTTGCATCTGAATTATTAAATATGCCCACTTACTTTAGTAAATTTTCGATTCCTTACTGAGGGTTTGAATAATTTTAATTCGGTGAAGTTATTAACCTCACATTCTAATAACTGTTAACGATCAGAATAAACATTATGATTAAACCAAAACACTTAATTTTAAAGTAAACAAACAGTTTAGTGAAATATGCGAATTTACGTAAGCGTATCGCTAGCCGAGGCAATGTTAAATGACGTTTAATTACGTCGCACTACCGTAGGGTTGTCACACAACTCGATGGCGACTGATGTTTTTGCATGGCTATAATATAGAAGCAATATAACAAAACAGGCACCCTGACATATTAGATGTAGAGTTGTATATCCTCAGTGAGTTTACTGTTTCAAGCGGAATATAACAATACATCAATGCCTATGCGGTACGGTATAGATGGACTTTAGCACACGGATGTCGACTTAGTGGACTTCCGTTTGCGACGTTTTCCTCTTTTTTTCATGCTATAGGTTTCATTTTTGAACTATCTTTAATAAATTCAATTTTATAGCAACGTAAAACCTTAAAGATCGTAAAGAGAAATGAGCTTTTTGGCGATTGCCACAAATTAACAATTTTGGAATAGGTCATTATTTTATTAAGAGTGCGCTATATATTTAAGAAATACTTTCATAATAACAGCGGGCACGTTATGAAACAATACGCATTCGATTCTTGCACTGACATAACACGTGTTCATCATAAATATTTCCGGGTGTAGGTGTTATGTGAAACCCTTCCAAATCTTCCAAATCATCGGTCAGGTTAATTTATTGAGTACATATATTTATTAACACGTGACAACCCTACTGCGGATGGGTGAGCGGCGCGCGTTTCTTGTCCCTCATTTAATTGGTTAATTGACAGTTAGAATGCTTATTCTCGCGCCAGTGTCGCGGTCTAGGAACTAACGGTGTTCGCCGACGCTCCCGGTAATGAGCTTAATTTATATAAAAACTTGTATAAAAACGTATGGTATTAATTGTCACGTCGTCCCAACGTTTACGGAAAAACCTAGAGGTATGTTTGAGTATTGACACTCGCGTGCGTAGATTAGAGCGAGGATGGTTTGGTCATGCGGGCTATTTATGAAACTAAATGAGACGAGATCGCTATTGGTGGTTTGTGTTGCGCTTGTCTGTAACGTACTGCATGGTAGTTATAAGGTACTTGTAAACACAGATAGTTTATAAGAATAAATAGACAAAGCTCTCGTACTGTAGAGATCTGCTAGGTTATTTTATGTATTAAATTAATTGAGATGATTAGTGGAAAGTGCATAGACCTAAGCCCACCCAGTAATGGAGCAAGCCAATGCTTAACAGCAACAACATATAATAACCGCGTAATCTATATATATAAAAATGAATTGCTGTTCGTTAGTCTCGCTAAAACTCGAGAACGGCTGAACGGATTTATCTTATCTTGGTCTTGAATTATTCGTGGAGGTCTAGGGAAGGTTTAAAAGGTGAGAAAAATTCGAATAATTGCCGGGAAAATCCTCAAAACAGCATTTTTCTATTTCCCATACAAACGTTTTCTAACTAATACGTAGAGTCAATTTGAGCTTTATTGCTATTGTATAAAGTTCACTGTTGTCTAAGCAATGTAGGTGTGTTCCTAACATCAAAGCAGTGTGCGTTGGAGCACAGAATATAATAATGTAATGTCGCGTTCTGAAACTCAACAAAAGTGATATCGCGGACCCGACTAAATTGAACAGTCACAAAATTTAATATATCATTAGTTATTTGGTTGACTTCACGATATTATTTCTTTTGTTTTACTTTAAAATGCATGTTTTCGTTATGGACAATTTTTGAGCTACTTTTGCATATCTATACTTATAATAAATCTGTAGAGAGGTCAATTCTGTACATGAAATATATTTCCAAAATAACTGGGGGTGATTAGGGATCGATACTGATGCCAAAAATACAATTAGTAAAATTTTTGTGTCTGTCTGTATAACCGTTATAGAAACAAAAACTACTCGACGGATTTTAACTTAACTTGGTACAATTATTTTTCATACTCCTGAGCTGGTTATAGTATACTTTTCATCACGCTACAATTAATAGGAGCATAGCAGTGATGGAAAATGTTGGGAAAACGGGAGAAGTTACTCCATTTTTAAGCTTCCGTCATTTCGTGTGCAACCTTAATGGTTAAAAGTTCCTTCGATTTCACCAGGATCCCATCATCAGACCCTGACCGGACAATCGGACCAACTGCATACCACCATAAATTAAAAAAACATCCCGACAAATTGAGCACCTTCTCCATTTTTGAAACCCGAAATCCACGCGGGCGAAGCTGCGGGCGGAAACTAGTATTATAATAAATCTACGTAAGCCTAGTAAAATATATTTTTTTAAGACAAGATCATCTATCTGTCACTCTAATATTTAGCGTTAAAATTATTCACTGAACGTCAATTTATTTTATTAGTACAACTACTTTAAAATTAATTATACCCATAAACCGGGTCCATTTTACAGTAAACTCATGAACGCAGCAGCAGTTACACTCAACGGTTAACATTTTATGACGTTTTAAAATGTTTACTATTTCCGTAATCGTCGGCCATTTAACCTGATCTATAACAAACTATTTGATGTATGGAAAAACTTACGTACACTAGCTTAAGCACTTATACAGAAAGGGGTGGGTAGGGAAGTAACTCGTGGTAGTTCGGCCAGTAATTATGAACATATTATGGGACTACACGCTATGTAGCATTTAATTTGCGGTAATGCAGAACTGTGGTAGCCTCTAAGGATGAACCGTCATTGAGCCGGGATTGAGAAAATATATGTGAGATTTCCATAGAGGCCCGATGGTTAATAGTAACTACGAAAATCGGACCAAAAGAAAAAAAATCTATGGTACCATCAATTTTAAACCTCTGCATCTCGTAGCAGGTTTTACGTTGGCCGTAAGATTTAAATACCAATTTGTATGATATCAGGCGTCTGAATTATGGTGTTTGTTTTTAAACTTTAGCCTTTTAAAATTAATGTAAAGTCATCTAGAATGATGAGAAAGTCAAAAGAAAAAAATACTTCTCCCTTTAGGATGTCCCAAAAAGATGCAACTCGTACATCTATATTTAATTTTGATATTTATGGTTGATCGAGAGACCAATGAGCCAGTCACGTATTAGTCTCTCAACCAATCCCATTAAAACGACACGGAGTCGTGTCGCATTTTTCCACATTGAAAGCACACTGCGTAACAACTAAACGAGACTTCATAACAACCCGCATGACAAACAACGCGCTAATCTGTTAGCGTAACTTATTGGTAACACGCTTTCACTCGTGTACGGAGCCCTGATGCCCTCGATAATTCACAAATACTTCTATAGTGTAAACGTATTACAACTTCAGTCTTGGAGATAGTAAGGATAATATCATTGGATAAAATCACGTTTTCAAAGTGTATTGTTTTCCCACAGAAAACTCGGACACGATATAGATAGGTATAATAAGAAATACGTAGGTACCTATCTAATCTATCTATCTAATCAGCCCGTATCCACCCACTGCTGAGTAGAGGCCTCTTCTTTGTCACGCCACTCTTCTCTATCTTGTGCGAGTCTTGGGTACCTATATGTGTATTAATATTCGAGAAAAATAATAAAACAGTGAATACAAACAGAAAAAATATCGAAATTAATTATGTATTTACTTATCTATAAATTTTGAACCGGGGAGTAGACAATGTGCCAGGTGACCGATCACATAGGTTTCCGACGGGCAATAGCGGCAACACTAGTGTTATACATCCGCATCAATGTCGTTCCAGTTTGGATGTAAGGATGCTTACATCTTGGACAGAGTTAGACAAAGCACCTACAACATATAGAACCCCGTATACGAGAGATTTACCATTTTGTATTGTCAGTATTAATACGACCTTCCAATATATTTACGAACATTATTCCTTTAGGCTGAAGGGTATTCATGTAAAATTTGGGCCCTTGACATTGGACAACATCGTACTGGAACTTCGATTAACAAGCGGCTTACTGGTATATCGTATTATTATATCAAAACATAAATAAATGACCAAATCTATTATGTAGTACATAAAATAAAATCGTAAAGTAGAATCAGTGTATTGAAAGAGTGTGAAATGACCATTGTTTTTAATCTATTAATATAAGGTTCTGTTCCTATATTACTCCTTAACATTAGAAGTCGTAATAAGTTTGTAAATCATGAAAACATCACACATTTTTACCTCCTTTTTTAACTAATTCTGTTTCTCTTTAATGTAGGGTAAAAACACAACTCTTTTTCAAAAACATTACCCGAGGGAATAGTTATTCTCACCAACAAAAGACTATGTCAAAAAAAGTCAATTTGCAAATGTATTTACATTGCGCATTCCCGCCAACGCCTCGCGCAGGGCTGAAATTCCGCCAGCTCCAACATTGTAGCGCGGTATGCCACGTTGTCTCAAAATAGAATTGATTGCTATAAATTATATAATTGTGTTTGGTTACACGCCGTGGCATTCGACTATTTTGACGCTGCTACATTGTTGACGGCGAGTGCGATACAATACAGACGTTACTTGGGGAAAATAATTGCGAAGTTCAGCAGTTAGGAGGAAATTTCTCATACCCGGGGATGAATTTCCTGCATCGGTGGTTCCAGAGCGTTATGATGCGTTGTCCTTCAAACGAGGTATAAAAATATTGCTCATTTCTCGGTAAGTAATCTTTTGGCATTGCTTTAGTCCAGGGGCGACGGATACTGCTTACCACCAGGTGGACCACTTGCTCGTTTGCCTATTAAGGCAATTAGAAAAATGCTGCAGACAGCCCAGTATAGTGTGTAGTAATGTACCTCCACAATATACTGATATATTTCAGAACACGATAACTTCCCTTAAAATATAGCATCGAGCCACACCTATTAAGAGTTAATGGTTTACATTCGAAACTACTTTATTGAGGCAGGCAAGATTTTATTTCCTGTTTATAAATTAAGTAGTTTTCAGATAAAATGTCGCTTGAAGAGATAAGATGTCCCTTCACCAGTCCTATACAATTATTCCAATATGTTTAGAATCGGATATATACAGGTGATCCCAGCACGCGAGGCACTTATTTAGTGATACAAATATCCTACCGCCAGTAAATATCAAAATATAGATGTGTTTAAACAAAAATATTTCCACCCACGTCGCTTTTATAATGTATCGTGCTATGCCGTCCGGTGCCGGTCGCCGGTGCCTGGGAGCGCGCGCTTTTTGCCGCGTCCAGAGCGCCGCTGCGCGCGTCCACGTCTTCTCCCTGGAACAGAGTTAATTATCGACACATACTTAATTACACACGGCCACTACTGATTTATTTTCACCTTTTTATACAAGATATTTTTTGTATTTTTTATGTTTACGGTTACATGTATTCTAAATTACGATTCAATTTAAAAAAACATACGCAGTTATTTTTTAGAATCTTAAATTTGCTTGGAAATATCAATGGTGTACTGGGTGTTACTCTATGGAGATTGTTTAGCTATGAAATTTATTTATGCAATCCACAAATATTTTTTTTCGCTCTAAATTTTGTGGGTCTGTCCTTTGTAGTTGTTATCTACGACACAGGAAGCGTGGAATCAGTGCAATGTAGATGTTTTAATGGGCTGGATTTTTCCCTAGAAATTAAACTAGGTCTGAGCTTAAACCTAGTATTGCCACACAAAAAGGAAAAACTTAAAAAGGACTCCAAAATTCTGTGACACACTGGAATACTTAGCTTAATTACAAGTTGTGAAGGTAACAACAAACCCTATGTTCTATGTGAAATTATGGTACATTCGAAATTAACGTGTACATTAAAAATCAACATCAAAGCACGCGCGTTCATAACTAATAAACATATGACAAACAGATATACTTTCGGGGAATATAAACGGACGTGAAAGGCGGATGAGTACAGTGACGTCATTTCCGAATGATTCTGCCGCGAGTAATGGAAGCTTTAGAAAAATTTCCTATTGTCTACTTGATCAAAGTGAGGCATTTGTAAACAATGGTGGGAAGATTGTGAGGCGCCAAGTTCTATGCCTGCATTAAACACCAATTTTACTCTCTTCTTACAGTGCGTTCGTCTCCTTGACATTTTAGATGTCAAGTTAGATGTAAAATGCCTAGTAATCTGGGTGTAAAAGTTCCAAATCGGAACACAATATGATACGTTGGTGTTGGCAGAAAAGGCAAACAAAGTCTTTGTTCCTACTTAGAAATATTTTCACACACGTATTACAGTGAGCGACTCCTATGTAAGTAAGGGATGAGCATTTCATTTATATCGTATTTATATATAATTACTCCTGAAAAATTAGGTGCTAGACAGAGACTTATCTAGAGTTCCTACATTATACAAAACTTATCTGCCTCATGGCACCACAGATATTAAACATGCCAATCGTTATAATTTATTTTTAATTTTTTTTCTCACGCGTGAATTCCAACACCGAGCTTTTTGATTCGGAACACACTGCACAATCTGAGAATCGAACTACACTGCCCACGCTCATTTATCTTCCAACCCATCAATACAGTCAATATTAAGTAATTTATGCATGTTTTTACCAGAGGTCCGTAGTCGGCGTGGTCTGCATTAAGCACGCGCTTGTTACATACCGATGGCGGCGCAAAAATGGTGGATAACTACCGAGCATGGTTCGGCACAGCTGCCGCGGCGCTGGTCGTTCACTCCACAACAATGTAACGCGCTGCTCTGCCACTTGTCATTAGCTACTTTAGTTTCAATAAAGACTGGCTGTGAAAAGACCTTTATTAAGCTTAATTTCCTTATTTTGTGTTGTTTGATGTTAGTGTTATTGGAATAGTATCGGGTTTTGAGGAAGTCTTTCGCAGTTCCTGATACGACGAAAGGTCTGTAGCGTAGGACAGAGTCCGACTCTTCGGCCTTGATAATGGTAAATTAGTACTTGGGTACTATACAATTATTAATTAGTTTATTGATCTAAGACTAAGGGCGAGTCAGAAGATACATAAACATAATACCAACCCGATGATTCAGCATAAATTCGCCTTGAGAGATTAATGTAATCAGCCGACCACAGGGTTGAATCACTAAGGTCCATCCTACATGGGACAAAGCAAACTGATAATTATTTTAATAAAGTAATTTTAGTTCTGGTACATTTTATTACATTCTTTGCACGAATAATTAAAGTATTATAATTTCTAATTATATTTTAATAATATTGATAAATTGTTTATCGGGGTAATGTGAGATACTAATGACCCGTTCAGACATAGAAAACCTTGAAAAACAATAATTTCCCATTTATTTACATTTTATTACGTTTTCCAAGACGCCTGACATAAATGAAGTCACCAATAAATCCTTATACATGAATTCGTACGTGGAATGTAGAAACGGTTAGTCGGTAAGAAGGAAAATGCAATATAAATACCCATTGGACTTAAATGCACAAAAAAGGCAAAATAACGTCGTTTACATTGCGCTGTTTTATTGGCGCGCGGGCAGACGCACTGTCGGCTCTAGTGCTAAGTGCTACACACTCATGGCATCGGAAATACCACGCGTTCAGCCAACTTAACGTGGATTTTTTTCAGTCGTCAAAGGGTTAAGGAAAATATATTATAGTAAGGTCAGGGAGCCCTATTCTACGTTGTAAACAAACATATAAAAATAAACTTTTCTTTATAACATTAGTATAGTTTAAGCTAAAGGCTCTATTGATGATTTAAACATCAGCTCATAGATATGACATAATAATATATATCTGTAATATAAAAAACATTTCACACACATTCTTATGATAAGCAGACCAGCTTAAACCAGTTTGAAATATGACAACAAGAGCCCAGAACACGATCGCTGTGCGGCGATTTAGCCTCTTAGATTTGATACAACGACACTCCGTTTTAGTAAACTATTGAAAGTAGTTAAATGAATTCGGAATCGGTATCCGGAACATTATACGTTGCGCTCGAGAAATATTTTATGTTAAAATTATATCCTAACTTAACTATGAGTATGTATTTTCTATTTGTATGTAGTTTTAATGTTACTAGCTGGACAACAAAAACCCCCATAAAATTATCTGTCGGCTTACTATTTATTCAGGGGTGACAAAGAGAGACTTATCCTGCCCAAATACAGATAGATATTGCGGCTCTCGATGTTTATCACACCCACCACTACAACTCCTGTAAGCCAGGATCAGCAGTGGCACGATTTTTATAACACAAAAGGTGAAAATCGGCGAGTCTCAGGGAAAACAAATTTGTCATTACCCCGCATCGAAATAAATCAAATAGAAAGATAGGGAGGAGTAGGAAATATTACCTGTCCACTTTCCTCCATAGCAAAGCTGGAGACACAATGAAATAAGAAGGCATTTTAACCTCAAGGATAGGGACCTTCACAACTAGATAAGCTAGTCGTAAAGCACCAGAGATAAAATAAAATGAAAGGGCTCTATCATATGAGCTGATAGATTTAATTCAAATAACAGGCATGGCTAAAACACTGGAATGCACGGGAATTCCATCTAGTCTCTACAAGGTCTATGTCGTATACAACCCCGGATGTTATTGGAATACTATTTAACATGATGTTGCGTTCATCATGCTAGAGACTACATTCCCAAAGTATGTGATAAACAGACTTCATATTCTTAACCAGGTGTAGAGTATTCGCAGTTATACCCTTACTGTTATATGCGTTGCAACGCTGACAATTGCATCCATCAGCACTTTCAGTATTTCTCATGCATTCCAATTGGATTGCTCAGTCAGTCTTTTACTATCCGCCGGACTAAACATTCGCCTTTTCTATTTCAAATTTGCTATTTCGTAAAAAGTTTATAATAAAGTTTTCCGGTGTAAAAACAAAGTTACTATTTAAAAACCCAAATCTGAGAGACCGTATAATAGCACGCAGGAGAATGAACCAACCTAAAGGAATACGGTAGTTTTGTATAATATCCAAACGCTTGACTCCAGTACATAACACGGCACTTAATCTATCACCTCTGCGGGTGAGGGTTATCATATCCGCATCTGATTTATGTGCGATGCCGATACGATAATCGCAATCGCGACGCACGTGAGCGATAAATCGCGCTAAAAGCTCGCCGAGGAAGCTCGTTTGTCAAGTTTGCCGATGGGCGATTTGGGCGTAACCAAGACTAAAGAATCGGTAGAAATGACAATGTACGTATTAATTTTGTTTAATACTTGAAAATAAAATTATTGTATTAGTATAACGATGCAGTAGTTATTTGACATTGTAGTTAAGATAGCTAATATCTGTGCGACTTTGAAAAAGCATAAACTTCAATGGACTACATAAACTGAAACATCATTTAAACAATAGTAGTAGGTAAATACCTGAGAATTGTCAAGCCAAATAAATCTCTACCACACCGCTATATTAGTGGTGGAAGATTACAAAATAAATTATTCACCGAAGTTAATTTTATTTAGTTTGTATTGAAGCCACACTACGTTACAAAGTACATAATGTCAATTTTTGAACTTGACTCAAATTTTCACGCACTAAAACGCTCTCAAAGCTCTATGCAGAGTCGCCGACGCAGGCTGTGCCGTCAGTGCAGTGCTGCGCGTCGCCGCGACATGTCGCCCGCGCTCGCTTGGCTCGTGCTGCCGGTGTGCCTCCTCGCGCGCGCAGGTCCTGCCTCCATGCAAATCTCGGTCGACGACCCCGCGGGCACGAAGCTAGGACCATGCGTCAAATAGTGATTTTGTAAATTCGCTCTATATACTTATATACAGAGCTCAAACTGTGTAGTGTAGTTAACGGAGCTTTATATAGGCAAATTAATAAATTAGAGTATAATAAGCATTTTATTTGTATCAAGCGTTTTTTGCATTGGCTCTACGTATCACATAGAGCTACATCTTTGTTAATTTAAACTATTTAAAAGTAAATATTAATTCACAAGACTATTATTTTTTTCAGTCTATTTTAAGTCACTGGTTTGCCTTTATTTAAGCCTAAAGTTCGAATGGGTTCCTCGCTCCGTGCCTGCTCGCGAAGGATCATCGAACAGTCCATTATATTTTTATTGCCTTTTCGGATTGTTAAACCGAACACCGAATTTATTGGTTCGTTGTGGAAGATTCGTTTGTGCGATTTTGTTTGTATTGTTTTTTTTTGGGTTTTGATTTCAAGGCTATTGAGGTATTTAAAATATGTTTTAGAATATCGAAAGATTTAAGTCAATGGATTTATTTAATCTTATGCCCGATGACAACTGATCCCTTTAAGGCAAAGTTTTCAAAACTCCATTTTTTAACTAAAGGGTCATGAAGTAATTAGCTGCTGCTATTTTTAAAAAATAAGATCATATTGTAGTACGTTGCAATAATATGTACTACGTATGTACGTTATATTGTTATTTTTATAATAAAACCTTATCACTAACAACATATTCTATATGTACGCTTTAAAATATTTAACTATTGGGCAAGTAACTGTACTGTATAACTATAACTAATAGACAATAATTTATTCATTATATGTAGATGAATGTCGAATAAAGCCTTATTTTTATGACATAGGATTTACAAGCGTTTATGATGGGTTTTTCACAAGACACTTTACATACAAAACTTGAAATATTGCATCAGGACACTTTACATAAAAACAATTTACGGTTTATATTATAATTTGAATAAAAGGTTTTTGTTCAAAAACAGATTTATAACATCACCTACTGTATAGAGCCATAAAATTGTATACAATTTTCGCACACTTAATTAGGGAATACACCTAAATATGTAAAATATTGCGTTTAAAGGAAAAAAAAAATTAACAAACAATGCAGCAAGGCAATTAAAATAAAAAAATTCGAGGCAAAATGTAATATGACGCACTAAAATAATTTTAGGTTTAGCAACAGAGATTTGCACTTTTTAACACCTAATTAACTTCACTTTGCAACAAAAATTAATTTACCTGCATATTTTCAGTAAATACTCTACTTATAAGTTTTGCAATAATACAATATTCATATTATTATTACATAGTAAATATAAATAATAATATTTTCAATCTTTAAACAAATACTTTTTGCCGAATTTTTTTAATGGCTCGCATTACGCTAATTGTTTCAGTAATTTCAACAGCTATTACTTTAAAAGAGCCACTTTAACTGTAAACGCAGCCGTGCTGTCGTAATTTTTCATCTTTCAATACTTGTTTTTTAAGACAAGTTCAAGGTTAATATAATTAAAAAGATTTTGCCTTTTTTTTACCACGAATGAACTATCATATTTATTGTAATGTTAACTGAAGGGTCACTGTTCTTTTGTTATTGTTGTGATTCAATTCGTAGTACAAAAGGAGTTAACAATTAACCGTTTTCTTTTTTCATCGTCTGGCGCGCAGGTAGACTGAAACCTGTAACACTTAACTTTTTTGTGTCACAAACGTTATATTCTTATAAACGTTATATTCTGTCATGTAGAGTTTTGAACAAAAGAGTTCAACGCGCGCATGAATGCATCTTGACATCTGACCTCGGCAATGGTTTGTAGGTTCGTGAAATTAAATGCAATACGTGATAAATATACCGGTATTAACTTTGTTTAAAGGTTGAGCTTGTGTGGAAGTTCTTTACTGAGTTAAAACACATCGAAATATGAAACCAATTACAGCGTATGTTATTCAATATTGTAATATTGGAGGAAAGATTCATATCAATTATAAAAATAATAATGACTAAAAAGTATAACTATTTTGGAATCAATACTCCTCCGGATACGGATAAAGCCTGTAAGGCGGTTGGCCGTATGTATTGTGCCAAATCATTTCTGTTTCACTTTTTAAAATTTTAATGCTCCAAGTGGGATGACATCACTTAGAAGAAGAAAATTTGAAATTATTTTAAACCGTACCTGTCACGGCTCTTAGTTTTACATCTCATTTTTATTATATAATTCCAATCTCAATATAAAAATACAACTAGTTTAAAGTATAATACGCGTAGACTACCAAATAAAGTCCTCTCATAAGCGATCCAGAAGTTTCGACAATTAGCCCAGTAAAACATAAAAAGTCAAGCCTTTATTGCAAAAACACACACTTTAATTGAGTTTAACTTTTAAAAGATATTTATAATGGGTACTTCATTTTTTAATAATGGCATAAATAAGTAATTTTATAACATTTAAAATGGCGCATAATTGCTCTTATTAAGGCGTGCCCATATGTGGAAAAACCGCCTGCGATCAGACCCATCTCTAGCAGTTACTTAAATATGGGGTCTCTGAAACATATAACAATAAACTATCACGTGAATACCACTTTAACAAAAATGTTAATTGAAAATTATTGTAGAACTTATGCGAATCGCAGACGTGAACTCTTTTAAGCACGTAACATAAAAGCCGATACACGCTGCCAACGTTTTCTTTCTTAAAAATGTCTTTAATACTATTGGTTGAAAGTATCAGTAAAGTTTATGTTAATTAGACAATATTCTTTTGTCTAACGGTTTCTAATATTCTATCAATATATTACCCGGGTTTATTCTGACTTATTCATAAACTGTATTCTTAAAGTATCCGAGGTTATTATTTGAGATCTGTATGTCACAATCAACATAAAAGTTACAAAGTAGGTTTAGGGAGTATTCTTTTATAATAATGCTTTTGTTTGAACCTATATTATTATTATTTTTTTTATTGAATTGGGGTGAGATAATTTTTTACTTTATAAAAAGAAATAGCTTCGTTTTTTCTATACATATTTCATGTTAGTATAATTAATGTGAAAGTAACTATTTGATCTGTTGCATTTTATTGGATAAACCACTGAAGGTTTTTAATGAAATTAGGTACTTAGTAAGCTTAAACTCCAAGAAAGAACACAGGCTACGTTTTTTTTTATTTTTATAAACCAAACTCCACGACCAAAGGGCCGGGTAATAATTAGTATGCTATAGTTCTATAAAAGCGTCGCGTAGTACAATCATGTGTAATTATGACTTCTTTACGTCTATTATGTGCAAATCAGCCATCTTTGTTCAAAGAGCCGGTTTGGTTTTCAAAAAATCTTTGAGTTATTATCAGGACAGGTATTAATTATGTTTCGGATTCAAGTTTCGAATTACTTTTATTTAAGATGGTTGAATGGTGGTTAATATTAGTAATTTCTTTTTATAGTGCTTTTAATTTTTTATCATAAACTCGCGTCTTTACTACCGGAAGATTAAGCAAATGTGTGGCGCCTCATCCACTTCAAGCACATGTAAAATCCATCTCATGACAAAATAAAAAAAAATCGCTACATTCTCAGAACAAAAGGGAACTCAAATGTCAAATCGATTTGATAACCCAACACGAATCGATTCGATAACCCAACACAACTATTAGTCATCTAACCAGAAAACTTTTCCCAAAACCTTCCTGTTTCCAACTATCTCCACAATAGATTGGAAGTGATTAAAGCAAATTATTATTAACTAGTTTTGACTCTAACAGCTGAAGGTTGTCTCACAGATCTGCCCACACGCAGTCCTCATTAAGTAATAAGGCCACATTAGCGCCACTTTCCACCATCACTGTGTCACTGGAGCGGTGACAATACACAGGACATTTCCATGACAAAGTCTCCGCGTAACACGAGACGCACGCCTACAGATCGGCTTTGAAATTCAGATCCCGAATTAACATTTCATTTGATTTTAAATTTCGAATTAAATTTGTCTGCAGTTTTTCTGCAGAGAGAGAAGAGTGAGTGTGTACTATAACTACCCATTAGTAATGGTAATACCTCTAGTCTTAGTCACACCATTTAAATGCATTTTGTGCAACCGCAGATCTCTATCAGCCCGAGTCATCAGATGTTACATCTCATAATGCTCAGTGTGGAACAGCTATAATTATCTTCAAACCGGAACACGTCAGTTGCACATAACTGCCGGCAGAAATGAACAAAGGTTTTTGTACTGCAGTCACATTCCTGTGTAGGGCATTGATCATAAAAAGGAATATTTTCATTAAAAAAAAAATGTTTTGGATTTTATTGTCGTCGGGAAAAAATAAAAATATAACAAACCGCGATAAAATTCTAAAACTAGTTTTATTTTATGTCTAACATTCGCGTAAAGTAAAGAAATGTTTATAATGTTTCTATTATTAGCCGAGTCAAAAGTCAATCGAACCTTTTGCTCTATAATATTTAAATATTATGATAATGTAAGCCCGCTATACACCAGCCAAACAAGGTTTTGTAGTAAAATGTTCGCTGATCGAGCGTTATGTGCTGAATATTTGCTGCGCAGTGTACGGAGGTGAATGAGAGACTCGTGTTTGCTCGTGGAACCGGAATCGTGAATGCTAATGCGTGCCGAGTGCCGTTTGTTCCAAGTATAATGCCTTTATACTCGGAGAAAAACTTTCAATGGTTTTTAATGTTGACAGTTTTTACGTACGTGACGTGAATCAAATGTTAAATCAATAGTAAATGATTATTGTATAGTTTATTCGCTATTGGGTATGCTCTGGAAGAGTTGGTTTGCGAATTATAGGTTGAAGCCTTTTGTGTATATTGTGTTTTGTCAATAGCGTGCAAGTGCGTGAAGTCGGTAGATTTACTGGCCATTATGATTTACTCTGTTTTAGAGAGAAGATCCCAGTATAGCGCGCAATAATAGTCCTTTTTTAATCCTTTTTTAAGGACCTTCGTCGTATTTTTGCGGCTACGTCGCTCCATACGTCTGCTTTCGTTGGTATTTACTCACTTCTCATATTTTTAAAATACTTTTCTATAAATAACACTCCTACAAAATATAGTTTACATTTTGTCTGACTCTAGTAGTAGCCTTTAGTATAAAATTTAACTTATTTTATTCTATCAAAAGTTCACATGCCAATGAAAGTAAAATCCTATACAATATACTCGCCAAAAAAAACCTAAGCGTAACGTATGAAAAGCAATATGATATGAGCTTAGAAAAAGCCTTTATCAATCTTGGAGACAGGAACCTAAAAGTTTTTTTTTATATATTTATAGTGTTCAGTGACAGATGTCGTGTAGTACTTTCCTTCAAGTAATTTAATATTATCAATATTAAAATATGTAACCACATATTAGAATCGGACAGTAGAAACCGCGAGAGCATCGCGTCATTCGATAGTCTAGTTGCGTTTCTCACGGTTAGATGTCACGGAATGTGGCGGCTAATGTGGGATACATTAGATACACCCCGACGGCGAGGAATTTGCAACTTGGACGATGATTACTCTAATGGTTGCCTATCATGTTGATCTGGATTGCGGAGGTCAGGGTCGAATTTCAGGTGGGAAATAACTCGTGTGAGTTTTCTACGTATGATTGCTTCTACTCAGAAGCAGAAGTTGATTTAAGACGTTTAAAAAAACAAAATTGTGCTTGTGTGTAAAGAAGAAAAGATTTTTTAAACTTATTCAATATGGCGCTTGTATCCTATAGAAGTAGGTAAACTATGGATTACTTCTGCGCACGATTTCGATGTTTGATTATAAAGATTGTAATAAAGCATTAAAACTAATCAATACAACTATTTACTTAAGAATAATGAAAAATTTAGGTTAGTTGCAAATATAATAATAGTTTTAAACGCAACGAGCAAATAAAGAAAAACAAAATAATAAAATAAAATAAAAAAGATTTATACTCATAGATAGGTATCTATCAAACAATGATAACTATAAAATACAGTGATTTTCACTATAAGCTAAAATGACTTAGAAAAGACGTAACGATATTTAAATTGTCAATAAAAATATCAAGGTTCGAAGAGGAATCTAAGAGTATTATTTTGTTTCATCTACTTTCATTAATCTGCTCATGCATTCAGGTATCAGGGTATTCTTCACTTGTCCACCTGAATAGAGATTTATCCACATTTACAATAAGTACCTTGATATATGCCCACGTATCACGCCTTCATCTCCGAAGGGGTAGACAGAGGTGCACTAAGGCACCCACGTTTCGCCTATGCGGTCCATCCTATGATGAATCCCCTATCGTAATATCTGGGTCATATTTCAGACTACGGGCTGATACTAAGTAGAAACGCCCAATATCACCTTGCCCGAACCGGGATGTGAACCCAGGACCTTAGCCCGCGCACGCAATACTACTACACCACCAAGGCAATCACCAGTAACTTAATGCATTTAGTATAAAGAACTTACCACCACTCTCATCGTCTTTGTTTTTGCTATTTGTATAGTGAAGTTAGTAATGAGTGAACAGTCGTGGTCTGAGGTCGCGTGGGTGGTCCCCTGACCTCTAGTCACGTTGGCGCTAATGTGCGTGGGCTGGATGTATGCAGAATACCTCTCGGAACTAATTAGGAGCGGACCTTTGAATAAATACATCTCAAATCACTGAGTTTTAGAATACATTCTAGGAAATCACCGAATTATATATAATAATAAATTTATCATGATGCAAAAGTCGGTAGTTTTCCCTATGATAAAAAAAATACGGGATTTTTGAATAAAGACCGACAAAATATCTCCATAATTAAAAAGTGATAAGTATCGCTAGATAAACTAAAACGTAACGCAAAACGTATCTAACTTTTTTTTGGACAATAATCTTCGAAAATTCTGTACCGTGTATGTTAAGAACAATATTTCCCCTTTCATTGCTATCTCTGCCGAGTGCCAATTATATTACAAAGGAGACGTCACTGAACCAATTCACGTCGCCTCCATTTAACGGATACTCTCGCAGTTTTTAAACATGCTTACTGTAACGCGAGTGACCGCGTGAACTCTTTATATTTTTCCCAAGCGAGTCATAAATTCATTGTTTACTTGACCCCTTCCCACATATGTTAAAAAGTTAATTGCCTACTTTCTCGTATACCTGGCAATGAAATGCGAAATTAAAAAGTAACGATTTGCTCGTGAAATCGTTTTGTTTGGAGGGAAATTGACTAATGACGAACCCGCTGACGTATGCTGGTTGGCAAAAATGAACCTTATTTAGCCTAAAAATAGCCACTTTAGTTCCTCTCTACATCTGAGCAGAGAGATAAGCAAGATTTACGCTTGGTGGCAATCCTTAACTTACTAGTACGTTATAATTGTAGAAAGTAATAATAATACCAGCCCTGTATTATATACGTGCCCACTGCTGAGCACGGGCCTCCTCTACTACTGAGGGATTGGGCCTTAGTCCACCACGCGGGCCTAGTGCGGATTGGTAGACTACACACACCTTCGAAATTCCTATAGAGAACTTCTCAGATGTGCAGGTTTCCTCACGATGTTTTCCTTCACCGTTAAAGCGAACGATAAATCCACAAAGAATACACACATGATTTTAGAAAAGTCAGAGGTGTGTGCCCTTGGGATTTGAACCTGCGGACATTCGTCTTGGCGGTCCGTTCCACGCTCAACTGGATATCACCGCTTTTTGAAAGTAGTAATACCTAATAACGTACCTGCTAGGCAGTACTAGCATTATCAATGAGTACCAATTGTTATACCATGTTTTAAGCAGAGGTCGCCATGACAGATCGCGCTCCGCATCCGGACCGGGCCGCGTGGCTACTTTATGCGGACTCTAAGTAAACAGGTCACACAATAATATTTTCTTAAATATGTTGCTCGAGTACGAATAGTTACATTACCAAAAGCTGACACGCTCGCAGTACTCACGCCGATACACTTTACTCAGTACGTAAAAAATCAAATTATTGATATTGGAGAGACATATACATAGAAGTAACTAAACATCGTGCTATTTTTTTACTTCATTGCTACGTAAACAATGCGTTGTTAAAACAACTGACGTTTATGTACAACATCATTTTATACAAAGCACATACAGCCAATTCTTTATTCTCTAAACGTGATCGCTTACCGATGGAATTCACACCTAGATTAAACAGTTACACATAAAATAAATTCACACAAGAAAACCTTTAAAGCCTATAAACATAAAACAAGCTTTAACATGAACTACGATATATAGGCAAAGGCATACATCACGCTACATTCCATTTATAAGGATAGATAGAGGTGAAACATATTCACAATTTGTCAGAAATGTTGTCTCACGTGATAGAGATAAGCTTATAAATGCATGATGAGCGATACGTTTAGTTAGTATGCTTCCCAGAAGGCAGATTGAATATCTAGAGGCAACAGATACAACATTGATATTGTATTATCTGAAACACATTAAACATATTTATTTATCAATCAATAAGTTTAATGTAATTTTTGTAAGCAATTAGTCGTGAAGAAATAATAAAAAAAAAAACTACACAAATAAATTCTCTGGTTTGAGCAAACTCAGTAAACATTAAACGACTTAAAACTTGAACAGCAGTTAGTCGACAGGTCCAGTTACATGAAGACAATAGGCACCCTGGGAATCGATGGACTTCCGCCGCGCAAGCGATGACCCCGCGGGGAACTGAACCGCCATTGTCTCGTCTGAGATCCCGCTCGAGATTGTACTTCGGTTTCCAAACACATGATTTGTAGTACCAAGATGGTTTTTATATGCATGTGTATTTTAATTGTTAACGCATATCAGGTAATCGATGTAGTTACAGCTATTGTTAACATTAAGTAGTAATAAACGTTATTAGCGCGGTGTCCAAAGACTTTGGCTCGAATAAACTGTGTTCTTATATAGCTTTCAAATGAAGGAAGGCAGAATGAAAGAGATAAAGTAAGTAATTGTGTGTAGTGTTTTATATTTCTAAGTTCTAGGCGTTGCCTGAACCCTGGTTAATTTTTTAATCGTTCCCATAAAGAGAAGGTTACTTAATACTTTGTACAAAAAATAATTAAACAGACGTGTAAGTGTGTTAAATAAGTTTTAAATCAAGTGTAGATTTTTTTATAAACACACCGTTTTTATTGGTTTAATTACTTTAATATGCGTTATTTTATTTCAAGAATTTTACGCTACGTTTTTTACAATAAGATTTTATTTTATCCATGAATTTGTTATTATTCTAATTGGCTTATATAAGTACATTATATGGATTTTAGTACTTCTACCACTTCACTCCTCACTTTAATGATACTATACTCGTGAACCATTATTTCGGGATTCGATTTTCGAATTGGAATCAAATGTTTGACTCAAAAAATTGAACATGATTTTTTATGTTTGAATTTGTTTACTATAATGAATGGTAGCCTTGCGCACTGTTATTTTGTTAAATGTAATTTAAAAGCTTGTGAAATATACTCCTTATAGACTACCCCTTGAGAGTACAATGGTTCAGTCGTAGGACGATTTTTCCATCGTAGTATGTATATAGAAGAATAAGGAAAGCAAGCGGTTTTGATGCACTTTCAACGCAAAGAAGTTTTTAATGCTAAGATATCACCCGTGACGCATCACCTGGTGTTATCAGACCATTGTCATCTCGTTGTCGGTTTTTATTGAGTGTCCGCGCGAGTGAACTGTGAGATGATCTTATTGTCAGTAACCGGTTGGATGACGTCACCACGCGACGGTTAGCCGTTGGTCTAAATACTATGGATGATCTCAGCCCCAGCGACTATCGTTAGTAACTTGTGAAAATTGTATTAATTTTGAGTTATAATATGACGACATTACCTTCAACATCTCTAAGTCATATTTTTATAACAACTAGCGGACTTTTAGTTTGTAATCCAAATAATATTTGGAAAAAAATATTAATTTTAGCGATAAACAATATTACGGTCCATTTATCCAAAGGATAAAAAGCAATACAAACAGAACTGTCACAAATTTTATGTAAGTTATAATAAGGGTTCTGGACTTATGGTGATCCTTTGTGTTTAACGTCGATTATTACTACTGTCCTTTTGGTCAATATTCTAATTATCCATACGTTTTCAGGAGTGTCAAATGGTGTAAGTTTGAAATCTGTCCATCACGGAAGGAGCATTAGAGCGTTAGGTAAGTTGTAAGGGTTAGATAGTAAGGAAACTAGAAGAATAAGATTAGACACTGAATGGTAATAATGAAAGCTGTCGATAAGCTTGGAGCATTTGCTGTCAAACGTTTGTTTGTATACCTCTAGTTATCTGAGAGGTTTCTATTTAATTTCTAAATAATATAGTCAACGTTTATATATTATAAGAAATTTAAGACAACAAACTGCTAAATAATCATTCCCGTTTATATTATCTTCTTCCCTTACCTAACACCTACCATTCTTGCGTTACTAAATTAACTGGAAACTCAAATATTTCTCCTCCAGCGCTACCACCAGGATGCCTGTACGACGGGCGCTGGTACACGGAAGGCGAGATGGTATCCAGCTCGCGGTCGGCATGTCTACTTTGCGTGTGTGTGCGCGGCGCCTTATCTTGCCGACGACGAGCCTGCGCCCCCCTACCAGACCCCCCACCTGATCGATGTCAAGTGGTGCACAGAAAGGATGGATGCTGTCCAGAATTACAATGTACTGGTGAGTTGATGTGAAAAAATTATGAGCCATCACGAGAATAGCCTATACTTGAGGCCGGAAACACAATGATATCAGCGATTTGAATCGATCGTTTAAAAAGGCCGTAATCGCAAATTTTCTTTTGCAGATGGCATAAATTCTTTAGACAACGTTGCAAAGGTACGTTTTGCAGAAGACTTATCCGACATCGCGACACCATCGTCCATCGCTCATGGTAAGTTACTTTTAAAGAGTCGGTGGAAGGAGGAGTCGTATCTGACGGCTGATGGCATTGGAGTGTTCCCAGCGTGCGTGGAGGGCGGGTCGGTGTTCGCGGCGGGGTCTGCGATGCGAGCCGCGTCGGCCTGCGAGGCATGCTTCTGTCTCCAAGGGGCACGGCGGTGCGTGACGCCCAAGTGCTTGCCGCCGCCGCAAGGGTGCACTGCTCGAGCGGCGCCGGGCGCGTGCTGCCCCACGCGGTATTATTGCCGGCATGATGATGTGAAGCAGCACGATCGCCGGCATGGTAATACGATCGTTTTATAGTTATGAAGAAATAGCTTTACTTGATTTGGTCAGATAAAAAAAGTAACATGGTTAATTAATTAGAACTTCTACCTTGAATGATGCTTTCGGCAATGTGTCCATGGCGCATGGTCTTGGATACTGAAGATTAGTTACTGTCAATTGACATGCTTATTTGTCGAGGTTATGGTAAAAAAGATGAACTGAAAATATACACTAATTTACCAAACTATTGAAATCATTGCAGATTGCGAAGTCAATGGCATATGGGTAGCAGAAGGAGATAGAGTGGTGACAGAGACAACTACTGCCAACTGCACTAGTTGCTTCTGTCTGCGAGGGTCTGTGCGGTGCCAACCCCTGGCATGTGCTCCTCCACTGCTGGGCTGTGAGCCACTGTTGCGACCGGGAGAGTGCTGTCCGCACCAGTACCGCTGCCAGCATGATGAAGGTATTGAAAGCATGTTTTATTTCGTCTTGAAATTAGAAGCATATTTTTTAACATAATAACAAACCTTTAGCTCCGCGTTGATGTACAGGACTGACTAATAATACAATAATAATAATTGTAAAAGCAATGTCCATATAATGTTTAAAAATTTCGTATATAAAATATTTCAGGTCCTGGTTATCACAAACACAACAATGCATTTACTACAAAGATTGAAAACCGAGCTTTCCAGTCCTCGAAATCAACTAAACAGGAAACAACAACTACCCAAATTGTAGCAACTAAAAATACACCAACAACCTCATTAACTAATAGTCTTGTGGCCACAACTAAAGTGAAAAGGAAGACGAACGATCCACCGCCAAGCTCCAGCCAAAAACCAATTGAAAATGTTACAACACAATCTCCAACTACCAGGGTAACTACGACACAAGAAACGACAACGGAAATGGCAACAGATCAACCCGACGAAACTATGAAAGTGATTATAAATGGAACGATCAATTGTACTGCGGAGATATCCTCTACTTCTCTACCAAGGAATATAAGCTTTGAAGACTCTGTAAAAGCAGCAATGGATGTTCAACCAAGAGTACCGATAGTTAATATAGAGAATTTAGATCATACGTACTCTCCCAATGATATAATTACTGACAGGAACATCAATGTGTTTGATGAAAATGAATCATTTACTATAAACGTCACGAGTTCTTTGATGACCAATACAAGTCTGTCGACTAAGCCACCATTGGTCACTGTTTCAAAGCCTGGTATTGTAGCAGATGTTCCCAACACTTCGAAGAAGACGAAAGGAGATTATGATTATGATTACACTGAGCCAACTTTGCCACCGTCCCTGCCTAATTTAAAGTAAGTGATACCCTGTACTTACAATAATTTATCTTACAGCTAAAAGTAACAAATTGTAATTGCTAGCTTCTGGACTAGAATATTTTTTGAACATAATATCATTATTTCAAAAAGTAAAACTATCCAGTAAGAATAGATCATTATATCTTTAGTAATAAAATAAAACTAACTATGTTTCAGGATCATCCCATTTGTGGCCGCCGACGCTGTAGTGGACGAAAAAGCTCCAAAAGAAACTCTAACCTATCCTCTACTAGAAAGAGAAGACAAATTCCCAGTGTACTATCCCAATGTAAATCAAAAAGAAAGCCAATACGCCTCAAGAAGGGAAGGTGTTTACGATCCCACTCAATATCCAGTATTCATTTCTAATAAGAACACGCAATATCCTAGCTTGACCCACGACATGGCGTCTGGGTTCGCTAGTCATAATGATTTGGAGTACACTGTTGGTGCATCCTTAGGAAACCGTGTTTCTGAAGTGAAAGAGGTGACCAAGCCTCCAACAACGAGCACTACGTTCAGTGTCGAAATGCCGGCTGTTAATTTATTTTCACCACCTGTTGAAACTGAGGGTAAATATTTTATTTAGTATCGAGTACCTGCAGTTAAAATTTATAGCTCATATTAAAGTTAACTTAGATGTCACTGCATAAATAAATCAACGTTAAGTAATGTTTTACTAATGATAAAAGAAAATGTTCTATTTTTATTTCAGGCGGCTTCATGCCTAAAGACCCTGGCATAATCGATGATTACTACGCAGTATACGCAAATACACCTCCAGCACCAGCGGTACCACATCTTACAACTTCTATGCAGTTGGATATTGTCAAAGGTACACTATGTAATTCTAAAATTCTAAGGCCAATCATAATATTTAGTTAATGCATTTTTCTTTTCTAGATATTTCATATTAGATGCGCGACAAAGCTAATAGATATTTCTTTTTCTGAATCTGTTAGGCATTAAATACTCCTATTCAACATTACAATTTTATAGGCGTCTAACGAGTCGAAGGCCTCAACTAAAAAAAAAATGGTTTATACCTTTGTATCATAACTATAAACAGATTTTACTATATACAGGTGAGTGCGTATCACCAGACGGGCAGCGCGTAGCAGAAGGTGAGAATGCAGTGGTAGGATGTACTCGCTGTGACTGCACTTGGGGCAGACTCCTCTGCGTGCCCATAGATTGCCCTACTCCTGAGGGATGTCATAGAGCTCCTGTTATTCAGGCTAATGATGAGTGCTGCGGAGAACTGATTTGCGAGGAAGGTAATTATCTGAGAATTTGAAGATCATAATATAATTTTAATAATTTCAATATGATTTTTTGGATAATATAAAACATAAAAATAAACAAAGGATTAAAACTATGCTAGTTATAAAACTTCATGTTTATGAATGTCATTTCAGTAACGAAAACATCGCCAGTAGCATCAACTACAGTAGAAAAAAGCAACAAAAATAACACCGTTGTGAAGACGGAAAATATTTCTTTAACACTCAAAGTGGATACACCTAGTTATAACACAACTATAATCAATATGACACTTCCTAGTATTAAAGTGGAAGATAAAGTACAAATAGGTTCTAAGAACCCTATTAATGTTCAAAACAACGTTCACAAAACTTCAAACGTATCGATGTCAACCACCACAAATATATCGGAAACTAATCTCACATTAACTACAGAAGCAACTTCTGAGAAATCCAATCAAACACTCAACCACTCCCAAGAATATGACGAAGATGAGGACGATGAAGGATTTTCTTTCGGAAGCGTTTTAAAATTACTTCTAAGCGACAACTACGAAACAACTACCGTAGCTACAATAAAACCAACGGTCAAACCGGTACCAACAAAGCCAATTGCGACTACAACTAGAAGACCGTCGAAACCAACTTTGGTTCCATTCATACCTTTACCACCAGGTCCGTTAATTCCTCCTCCCAATAAAGTGCCTATTAATAGGATTGACCATCTTCTTCTTGGTGAGACAAGTGCCATCAAAACTACTCGGCAACCAGTCACCATGAGGCCGATTGTTAAGACTACACAGGCGCCCACCAAAATCCCAGAAGTCAAGGTGCAAATAGACCAAGTTAAGGAAGCGCCCAGTCCGCCTAATCTCGGTATCGGGGCTGGACTTCTGAAATTAGCAGGGTGCAATATATACGGAAGGATGTATCGGGTTGGACGAATTATAGCTGAGCTTTCAACTCCATGTCAGGAGTGTTGGTGTACGGAATTAGGAGTGCAATGCAAACCTTTAAAGTGCTGAAGGTAACATGAATTTTAAGTGGAAAAAACGATATTGACATGTCACTTTAAAACTAGATTTAATTTACATAGCTGATGTAAAATTTTAAAACTGATTATGTTGACAGTGTTCCGGAACGTGTGAATAGGTTTTGTGTGAAAAAATTGGTTAACGTAACTCAACTGATTATAATCGGCGATGTAAATTATGTTGTAGTTGATAAGACTGTTAGGCCAACGGATCCCTAGCACTTGAATGCCGAACTAGGAATAATGAATGCCATAAAACCAGCATAGCCACGTGCATATATAAACTTTCAAGTACGATTTTTAACTTTTTTTATTGTAACTAAGATCCATGCAAATGTATTTTACATATTTATGTCAGTACAGATTTGAGTTCTGGTTCTAAATATTATTATCATCAAATAGTTCGCCATCCCTTTCTAGTATTTGGAAACAATGCATTTATGTACAGAGTGTGTATGATAGAAAATGTTTAGAATGCTGAGATACTTCTGAGCCATATTTGAATGTGTGATTGTATGCCGTTACGTAGATTTAAAGCATTTCTTGTAGAGAATAGAATAAGATCATGTGGCAGTTCTCTATGATGAAGTGTATAGATTCCCGAGTTTAGAAAATAAGAAGGACATGAAGATTTAAGGAACGTGGAATTGTTTGTTTACGACAATTATGCTACAATGATTACATAAATAAACGAGATTAGTGTGCTACAAAAGCTCACATACAATCTAGGAATCTAAATTGTCATAGAGAAAGTCTGATTGTAAAGTTATTTTAGAAAATAAATATGTTTTAGGTTATGCTACGATTTTCCGCTAGATGGCATTATTATAAACTTGATGAATTTACAGATGCAAACTAACAATATAATATTTATCAAGGGGTTTAGCAGACGAGGATTTTTTTTAACGGCCCAGTTATTATCCTTTACCAAGAATTATATAACGTACTCGAATTGACCCAGAATTTTGCCATTAATTTCAATCATTTTCTTAGTTTCAATTCCGTTTTGTCAAAAAGCAGAGTTAACAAAGCTTATAAAGAAATAGCGGTGACTATGCAGAAGTGCTCTATATTCAAAGTGTGAATAAATGTAGCGCTGAGACAATATGGAATACTACTGCCTCAATTCTGAATATTTGATCCTCACTTAAGAAGACAATTTTACTGGGCGTCTAGTGTATAACAAAATAAAAGAATAAAACATAAAAGCCCGTTGTCTGCTGAAATCCTGAACAGCAGATATATGATCTCATACATGAATAAATATAGACTCGCTACTCAACATAGACAAGTTTATAGATTTGTAATTTTATTTAAAACAATTACATCCTTACTTATTATAATACCTAGAACTTACCCGTATGAATAATATATTATTTCGTATTTTAGATTATTAAAATAAACAGTAAGGAATATTATACTAATTGTTTTATTGTCCACCATTAAATTAAATAAATGTAAGGTAGGTCGTAAAAAAACAAAATGTAGTAAAAACAACAATTTAATTTCATGTCTTGAAAGTAGAAATATGTCATTTAAGATACAATTCATAGATGGCGCTTTTTACAACATTAGACTGATATGCGTTACAAAATTGATACTTATTGTTAAAAAATCGTATTTTTCAATGAAACTTGCAGACACCATTTTTTATTTTAATATACTTTTGTATTAATTTCCATAGAACTTAAATAATGGTTCTCATCCATGTCGCGTTTGATTTCCATCTCTTGCACATTACCTTCAAAATTAACACAACACTTACTAACTCCTTAAATTATGTAAAATATTATATTACTTATATCATCTGCAAGTTTTTGTGAAATATATTGATTAGAAGTCCTATGGCACACAGTTAGGTACGAGAGTATATATTATAATTATTCATAAACTTATATCTAGTTATGAAGCGTTATCTATTAGCATTAACCTAGTTCTTTTGTCATAAAAAATGACTAGATTGCTAGATTTTGCAGTATACTAATCTAAAGATCTAGGCACCTCATGTCAGCCTCGTTAGTAGTGACTAGCTTTGAAATCCTTTTCTGAATATTGACATTTCGCTGCCATTTGTAGTGGAACATTTCAAATTCAGAATTGTTCGATGGAAAACAAAGGACATTATTCATTAAGGTACATAATTTTTGGTGTATCATGAATACGTTTTGAAACAATATTATGACAATTAAATCGTGTACAAATTGCGTCACTAATTATGTAATAATGCACATTGACAACACATAGTTGAAAGTAAGTCACTAGCCAATAAATAGTTTTGATACAAAACATGAAGAAACGATTTCACAGAAATCAAATTAATCTAAGTTAGAGTTGAAATATAATCCTATTCTTCGTTACACGTGTACGTATTAGAACCGATCTTTTAATTACGTTATCATTAGTTTTAATAGTAAAAATGAGAAATTAGGACCTGTGGCCCAAAATGTGCTTTGACGTCAAATGTCATCCCTTTGTGGTATCTCTCGAAAACCTATCCTAATGTACAAAACAGTGAATCACATTTGTACTTATAGAGTGCTAGATGTAAAGTGTAAAACCATCAAAAGATACGCTACTCGTTCGCGATCGGAGGACGGAAACGATCAATTGCACTTTTGGTTTATATTAGACTTAGATAGTAGGCTTGCTGATGGCGCCTCATGCGCAATGTCAGGCTAATAAACCATGAAATCATTTGAGTTATCAATTATTGATGTCATGGGATGGGATTTAGAACACAAAAAAGGATTATCTCTCCTTGCATACGGCAGTAAAAGGATATCATTTTGATAGCTTGTTACATCGGATTGATAAATTTACTGAGTCTAGATATCGTTGAAGTTGCTTTGTCCTACAGCATACTGAACAAGATATTATTATAACGCCAATGAATAATAACAATGAATACGACTGAATAAAAAAAAAGAACTAATGATGCACAAGCTGGTACATACAAGATTTTTCGTATTACTTATATTTAGAGAATAATCGTTGTCAATTGTCATGGTAGTTTCAATATCTAAAGAAACATTTTGTATAATTATTTACAGATTGGGAGACATCTTTTGAGTAAAAAATCCACTAGTAAAATACCAATTTCGCTAAATAGATTTAAAATTTCTTGGTATTAATATTATGTTATTATTGGCTATCGCCTGGTAAATCTAACTTTTGATTTTAGGCGTGGTATCGTGAGAATTACGATTATAATATATAAGAGCTAAAAGTAAAAATATAAGTTATAAAACTAAAACCCATGCCTTTCACTAACTTTCATGTCGTTGTTGGGGTTTGGTTTAACGACTTATATTTTTATTTATATTAACTCGTAAGCGTTTGTTGCAGAACTTCAGACTTTTTCGACGATGATATTCAGGTCTGTCAATACTTCATGATGTTATACAGATATGTATAGTATACCAGTGCCAGCACCGTACCAGACGCCAACAAGATTACGGAGGCTACTCGGCAACAGACTATGTGGCGTTTTCCATCGTTTTCACCTAGAAAAAACATTTTGATTAGATTTCTAAAAACCTCATTCAATTAAAATTTGTTTATACGATTCGCCATTAAATATTTTCGTATTGGATTGCCTTTTTATGAAATTACCTATAATTTTTGTACAATTTTTTTTTATGAATAAAATTAAAAGTGGCTCTACTTTCGCTGTTCAGATTTTAGTTATCAATAACAGATGGCGCTAAATACAAAACTCACCAGTGAAAACGAGGAACGCAAGCGGTATGCCCACAGCGGCTCCCAGCGAGTGCGCCGACCACGCGACGTGATCGTACGAGCGCACGTGAGACCGCGGCAGAGAGTTGTTGAAGGACTCCGACGAGCGCAGCAGCGCCCAGCACCCCTCCGACGCGCCCAGCACCAGCACCGACAGCGGTCGGAACCACCACAATGGGATGTGTCCAAATCTAAACACATCAGATTATATTACTTCTCTATACATTTTAAAGTTTATATGAAATTGTGTAGAAAAAAAATGAATGCTACGTACTTATTTATATCGGTCATTTAAATAAGAAAATTATTGATTAAGCCGTAGGTGATCACACAATGCTTTGTGTAATATACAGGTCGTTTCGTACAAATATACAATAACACTTAATCAATAAATAATTAATTCAGGGAAGGAAAAAAAAAATAAATCCAACAACAATAAACAATAATTGAATAGTATGACTATGCGCACTGAAAATTATTACAATTTAATAGAGTTAATTGAAAGAGAGTGGTTTGTTACATATGGTTCTCAGATATGTACGCGATAACTATAAATAATTTATTATTTGAATATAATCATCGTACATTGTATTTAGTATTCCGGGAAGATTCACAGAGTCGCGAGCACGGTCTAGTTCCCGTCGACGATAGGTACATGCCTGAGACACACGTTGGGCAGGTGCGCGGTGAGCAGCGCGTACACGGCGGCCGAGGCGCCCACCACGCGCACGCTCGGCTGCAGCGCGCCCGCGCCCAGCGCGCCCGCCGCCACGCCGCCGCCCCACACGCACACCACGCGCCACCACCCCTGCTCGCTCTCCAGCCGCCAGCCCACCTGCCGGCAGACACTCGGTAACAATGTTGCCAAGTATTCGAGTGCACACTACGACATAGTGTACGTGAGGTCGCTACTACATGTCTTAAACGCAATATATTGCGAATTGTGTGAGTTTTATAAGACATTAACCCTAGACTTTAAGGTGTCCATCATTCTCATTTAGAAAAAAAGGTCACACGCACAAAACATTCATAACAAATTGGACCGTCCACTAGCTTGCGCATCCCGGACGCTATCATTTAAGATTTAAATATAACTACTTACATGAAACTACAATATTGCAACTTATATTCGAACATAGCAAATTATCTACATCTCTGATTGATATAATAATAAGTCCATAATAAAATACCAAAGTTACAAGCTAAAATTTAAAATTAAAACCTTGCTTAAAATATACTTACAGCAAGAGCGACGAGTGCATTGAGCGCCAGGTGACCGTTGTTAGCGTGCACGAACCCGTATGTGAGGAGGCGCCACGGTTCACTCCACCACGAGCCAGGAGACCACTCCAGTAGCCGACGGAACTCCGCGGATGCCAAGAAATGGATCGATATCTGCGTCAAACATAATCCTAATAAATGGGATGCTTTTGATACTCTGACACATTAAATATGGCTAAGAACTCCAAAAATGCTGTCGCTAAATAATCCTTGAAATCGGAATGCAATCGAGTTCACCTACACTGCATTACTACATAGCATCAAACCTAAACAAAGCGATGGTGATGAAAGTCTGCGGAGAACCTTAGAAAAAGTAAAATTTAAACATTAAGGAGAGAATGTTCAGAGATACTGGACAAAAAACCATATATTACGCTAAAATTGTTTTAAATTACATTATTTTAATTACTTACTTACCATAACAAAAATCATGGAGGTAATAAAACGCGGTGGTTTCAGTAAGGCCACTAACTTCTCCTTCCTCTTCTGAAAATTCGATTTCTTCTTCTTAACATTCTTCTGTATTTGAGGACACTTGGTATGCTTCTTATGTCCGTGCACTCCCAGAGTCAATCCATCTTGGAGTCGTGGTTTGGTTTTGGTCTCTACCGTCGGGAGTAACCTTCGATTCTCCCCTGGACTGCTCGGTTCAGCCTCATTCTCAGTCCAGCCGTAAGCGGCGGGTGGACTTTGGGGTAGGATCCTACTGCCATGTACCGGTACACTGGGAGCCTTAGGGTTGAGGGCAGCCTCGCAATCTTCAGCGTCAGGTGCCATGGTATTGGACCTCTGTCATCGCCTATCCAAACTCATGGTTTCTGTAACTGTGAGACGAAATATTAGTTGTGTCCTGTTATATAGCGAATCAACGGGAAAAGATATTAATTTATTTTACCTCTACAGTTTAATTAGGAATTCCAGTATTAAAGGAAGTTCGATTATTGTCTGCGGTTTATAACAATATTGAAGATTTATTTATATATAATTGAAATTTTTTATTTGGATAGATACGTAAGCTCATAGCGATACTTTTATTCGAGCACGGAAGAATGCAGTCAAATTCAAGAATGCAGTCAAATTCAAGAATGATTCTGCCAACGAGAGGTGCTTCTAACTGTCGACACTCGTCACCATTATGCCGACCTACCGAAAAGTTTCTTCACATTATTCTTCAATTACGTGAGCTGTGTACAAACTAAGCCAAAATTGTTCCTGCAGTGCCCAAAATATTGCACCGACCCCACATTAAAATATTTTGCGAAAAGGTGGCTACTGATTCACGGCCGTTTACAATAAACGATCTCAATCTTAATCTTAATCCCAAAAAGAAAACATGTCAAAATTTGTAAGAACGTCAAAATACTTTGTATCGATTGGTCCAATTCCGCATTGGTCGACAAAGCGATTAGATTCGTTTATTGAAAACAGTAAGGAGGCGAATAAGTACTTGTTTTCACATGTTATACACGGACTCGCAAAGAAGTCCCATTACACCTGAGTAAGCCGTAAGGTAAGCGGAGTAGAGTCCATATAGAATGTCGATTCATAAGAAATGGTTACCTTTCGCGAGTCGCAATTGGAGTGATCGAAACCAAAAGTTAGAAGGTCATTATAAATTATGTAATTATAGCATGCGGAAAACTGTATTATGCAAGCTCGCACGTGCTGCATTTGTCGCAGTATCTGTTTGTTTGTCGGCTATATTTGTATTTAATTGGATGTTTATTATTTATGCATTATCTGTCCTTATTAGAGGCTCATCTATAGTATTGTTGTTGTTAAGTTAAATATTCTACCATTCTTATACTTCCCGGACTTACTCCTCCAAGAATCGAAAGTTTTTGAATGTTATCCTACAGTAGTTTAGGTGGTATGTATTTTTTAAATTATATCAGCTCAAAGTTATATAATAAAGCTTAAAGAAACACGTAAATAAAGTCTTCATAAGACTGGAAATAAACTTTTTTGCCAAAATTCGTTCTTCAAAGTACAATAGAGTATGGATGATACTAGCAGACGCCTAGTCATTCCGCAGGAAGGCTAAACATCCTCCTTTGACAATAACATTATATATACAAGTATTATCCTTAATTCTATTGTCATAGTACATCTGGGAAAACCCATTAAATAGATGTGTGGTCTAGTTTATAATTATTATGATAAAACAGACAAACGTATCTGCTCTACTTATTATTTATAACTCATTGCGTTATAGTAAGCCAAATAGGTCTTTTAATTTTACCTGCGTAAATATATTTCCTGATTTAAAATTTATCTTGAAGTCTGTCTTTCTGTTGCTTCTGGAATGAGTATTTAGATTTTATGCCGTGGAAATAAACATACGAGGTATGGATAGCTTCCATTTTGAAATAACAGACAGATATTTCACAAACAAATGGTACGGCTTTACTCCCGAAAGGTTAATTAGTTAGAATTAGCAACTATATTTTACCGAGCTTATATACTCCATCCCTTGATTTAATGAAGATGAGTGATGAGCCTATCGCTGTAGCTGCCTTTATACAATGATCTACTTATATAAAAATAACATTATTTACTATAATTTGTTACTTATCTTCTATTTTATTATACGAAATCTATCTCGATATAGGTTTTTTTAACGCACATGTTATAGTTGATAGACCTAATCCATCACGCTAGTGCAATACGTGTCGAATCGACGGGACCTCGTCTGACACATACACGTGAACTCGTAAGAGCAACTCGACATAACAAGAAATTTTGATATAATACGTGAGTGTGTATATAAAATAAGTATTAAAAGGACCCTTCTTCATGGTGGAGAAATCGTAAGTACGTTGCCGACCTTTTGCAAGGGCAGGGAAATGAATATAAACCCTCAAATATGTAGTAAAGCTTTCCGTCGGGTGTCCGTAAGATTGTGGTGCAACTCTTGAGTAGCCGATAACTTAACATGTATATATCACACCCTTAGTACTATGGTGACCTAATTAAAACGTAATTGCATCACTGTACATACAACTAGTACGTAAGACGACCTAAAAAAGAACGATTTGGGGGAACAAAAAAAGATTTGAAAACAATTAAGAAGGCAGTGAATTGGGCGGTCATCGAAAGTAAGAATCTATGTTTCTATTGTATATATTTTTGTCTTTATCTCGTCATAGGATTATAGAGCATGCTCTGGAATGTCGTTTTTTACCAAAATCAGGAAATATATAACTTTTGAGTTAGGTCACTTTAGATCTAAGGGTGCGATATGTTGATATTGCCACCCAAGTGCCAACACCTCACACAATTCAAAGCGTACGCCTTTTGTAAGTGTCAAACGATGCTTATCAATGCATCCATTGTCTATGACTATCGCTTCTGAATTCTGAATCTTCGTAACGCAGAGGTTTAAGTGTTAAATGAGAGTGGTCCCGGGTACTTTTCCCGAATTTCGGATGGCAGCTGGTTGTAGTAGTAAATTTATATGACTGATATTAAGTTTATATCTCCGTCAATAAGCCTAATTACAGGGAAATATGTTTAACCTGTTAACTAATTCCTAATAGGAAACATAAATATTATATTAAGTACATATATAAATACATTGTTTATTGTTTAAATTATACAAAATATGAAGTGTCACGTGATGCCACTGTCTTCAACTAAATTATGAAAAATGCTATACCGATTTATTTATACAGCAGCCATTTTCGGACCCACCGTGTGACGTCACTGTATACACCACTCTACAAAACTCCGCAAACATGCGTTATATCGCACGTTCTTTCATTACGTTCCGTTTCACCAAAATAACATGTACGATACAAAACATTAAGAGTTATAAAAATATTGGTTTAACGATAAAAATAAATTTGAATAAAAATATATCACTCAAAACTGATAGTGATATTATTTGACAGACTTCGCTTGCACATTTCATTTTCCGCACTAGGACTTACTAAATTAACATAAAACAGTTCATTGTGTAGCGTAGACTAGACAACTGATTCGCATATTATAAACGTGTATTTAACACTTGATGACATATTAATTAGTCAATGAACCCACAAACACGACTATTAGGCGACCTAAAATAACACACCTTTTGGAGTTCCGCAACCAAAAGCAACGTGAACTTACAAAGTCAGTCCATTGTCTGTCTCGCATCACAAATATTTGTCATAAATAGATATCATTGATTTTTTTACATCGACTTATTAGTAGATAGACTATACTTGAATGCCAGTGTTTTTCTACATATGGGCGCGGCAAAGTAACCCCAATGGACAGAATAGTAAGTAGAGGGGGCGCCAGACAAAGTAACGACTGACGAAAATGATAATTATCACTCGCCAGTCGATACAAACGTGCCGGTCTATAAAATAATGATGGGCTTATTGATTATTATTTGTTTATTGTGATTCATGCACATTACCATTATATTATTGTACAGACATGTTACATGGCTAAGCACCGAAACTAGAGAGAGGGCCATGTGGGTATGGAACACATAGACATTATTTTTTAATCGATTACTAATCTTTCACATAGTCTGTTTGAAACCAGATATACACAGTCTGATCGCCTGTATTCGGCGTGTTCCTACAACCTTTATCAAGTCCTTTGTCCATCTTGCAAATGAACACGGTACTTGTACTTGCCAGTACGTGGTCTTCACTCGAGACTTTTTTCCTCATTTGCCGTCAGTTTTGCGAACTACGTGCCCCGCTCACTGCCACTTTTCCTTGCTAATTACTTTCTTTTGAGAATCTTCTCTTTTGAAATTTGATCGCGTAAAGAAACACCAAGCAAAGCACCCTCCATAGCTCCCCATGTGACCGTGCGTCGTATTAGACGACCCATAGTTACAAGCTACGGAACCCCAACGTACGTACATACGTTCTATAACTAATAACGCTCAGCACCCATATACAGCCGTCGAACTGTCTGGACACACGCATCATTATTCATAACGCGAATAAATAGCGTGTAATGATGTAACTTAACGGTATTCTTCCGCTCCAGGATATTAATCAGTAATTAGCCCACGCATTGCTTATTATGCGCGGTGGTGGGTCGCTATATACGGCCGGTGCCGTCTCGCCGTCTGTCAGCCGAGATGATCGCGATACGAGCGTGCCAATCATTCAACAGGATTTGAATTATATTTTGGGGTGGTGTGCATCCGAGGACCTTGGGGGATGTTACTCATCACCTTTGTAGGGAAACTCGGTCAGCGGAAGGTTGTGCCAAGGTCAGCATGTTTGTAAATATATGAGTCATTAATTATACGTAAATCTGACCATTTATTTTAATGGCATTACTACTACTGGTATCTATTCCGCGAAATTGAAGTTTGCGAACGGAAAAATATATATTTCTAAGTATTATAATTTGTAGCAGATACAACGAAAAGCTCTTATCGCATTTTGAGAAGAAACAAACTCCACAAATCGACGCCACGGGGATCCTTTTATCTTTTGCCGGTCGGCACTATCTAAAGGCTTCACTTCTCTTAACATCAGGTGCAGTGAAGCCACTTCCGATAAAACAAACCTCACACCTAATATGAATACATTGTAATGAAAATATACATAAATAAACTCCATAAAGTAGTAATAAATCTCTCGTACCTACATTAGCACGCCGTCGGGGCGCGCAGCACGCACGCGCCACACGCACTCACTATTTCTATTTTCGGCACAAACTAAAACTGACCAGATTTTTTTAATGACTGGCTAATTTTTATAGAATGACTGCAATGTTATAACACTGGTGGCCCCGTTACTGGAAGAGGGGTCAGCGATTAACTAAAACGAAACCGAGTGTCCAATCCCAAATAGAGACAAAATTTCATGTCATCGTATTTATTATTCAATGTCGAGTGATGAAAAATGTTTACGGTACTAGCAAAAAAACATCTAGTTTCAAATCTCAAAACACTGAGCATTGCGCTATCATTGTCAGATATTACCGAGATGATAAACCTTAATATATTGTGGCGTTAAGTGGATAATTAACTTAGCGTGGATTATATGACTAATGCCATAGTTAAGACATTAGTTAGAGTTAGTAACTCCATCATGGCAAAGAATCAGGATGGCAGATATAAAACTCTAATATTTTATCCTTTTAAATTAGGAAACTAAATCACTGAAATATATTTGATAATTCCGCTGACTCCCGCACAGGATCTACCACCTACTGCATTCTATACCTGATCTATAAATACAAAACATCCTCACTTAGCTATGGTATTGTGGTTAGTAGTGAAATACTAAGTAAATTATTATTAATTTATAGTATTTCTATTTTTAACGCGGAAAACCAGTGTTCATGTGTAATTTGCTAGTAACATCACCGTTGGTAACAGATACATAGCGACTATAAATTAAATGTAGGAAAATATAACACGTGTCACCAGTAAGTATGGAGAACTATAAATATTATATGCAGTGATAGTGAATTACAGCCCGTATTCTTTCATTTAATAACAATATTGACAAATTACAATACGCCTATTTCTTATTCTACTACGATAAAGAAATTATATTATATGGTATATTGTATACTATATTAATATTACCATATTGTCTATCCAACTAGAACCAACAGCTGCCTACTTTCATCGACTCGCCCATTTACTTGCCTATTACAAACATCCTTTCGTTTGTAAAGCATTGGTTTGAGTACCTATAAATACAAGCATATGGTTCGCTAAGTGGGGCATAAACAGTGTATTGCTACAGCTGGCCTCGACCTTGACCTTGAGATTTTTGATCCATTTAGCATTCCCGTCCGACGGGTGCTCTCACAACGTCACGAGTACGTCTTTACATTTTATATGTTTATGGGTTACCATTACAATGATATTCAAAAGTGGATTGCAAAAGATTATGCTATCCTAGTACGTATTGTAAATGTGAGCATTTATTTTGCGTAACGGTAGACCAATACTATACCTTTCTGTTTGCTGTATTTTATCAAATTTCGCGTTGGTACAGAGGCCTTTATTCTGTGAAAAATCAATCTCGCGGGCAGTACCTATTAAATATTGATCCAAATCCATCCAGTGGTTTCTGGTTTTACTTCTAAGAACCATCCTAATTTAATATAGAAACATCTTTCCAAACTTTCTCATTTATAACCTTACTAAGATACAGATAATAGCGACTCTATAACGGGAAGATGTAAAGTTATTTCTGGAGATAAATAACATAGCGCGCGTCGCTTCTTCCTTATAACATTTCATTTGGTGCATTCTTCAGTGGTTCTATATTCCTTTTGTGTTTGAGATTTTAACATGCCTGTTTATATTAGGACCACTTAAGAATGTCTCTCGCCCAATTGTTTTGGCACAATTAAATAATAAAAGTTATTTTGGGTTATATTATTTTATCGAAAATATATACTTAATGAATCAAGGACGCAGCGCGGTAGTCTTACTGTAATTTTTTATATTAATTACTTATCTATGTTTAAAGAAATATGTTTTACGATAAATCGAGGAAAGATTCAATCATTGATTTATAAAATATACACCTACATAAAAATATATGTTTTGGAAGATTACATGAATCATTCATTATCATGCCATTATAATGAATCGGTATGGCATGAGCTATTTCATAACTAAAGGACAAAATGCTCTTTCTGTCTGAAAATTGCAGTAGTATATTCACGTAGGGGGAAATCAATAATGCAAGTATAGGCGTCAATATTATCCAGTCCTCAGCCGCCTCGGTAACATTCTTCCGTATTTATCAAATTTAGTTCACATGTAACTTGGGAATTCATGAACTGCATTAAATATCGTGTGCATTAATTATTTTAATATCTACTTGAATGTTTCATTGAAATAAAAATACTTTGCGGATATTTTCACTTTTTATTTTATTTTTACTCCAAAAGCAAATCTATCTCCGTACATCGGCCGTCAATGTCTCACGTTTTACGTTTTTTTATAATTTTAAAACGAAGGTAATATGACACTAACATTTGCGACGACCATCTCCTAACTCCGACTAGTGACGATGAAGAGTGCAATGTTGGAAACGTCATAATTAAATAAAAATCTAGATAAAATCTGCAAACAGTTTTATTTAGATCATGTAACCATTACTAGATCGTAAATATTTCGAATGCATGAGATTACATTGGGATTTTTCAACTTCCATGGAGTTTACAAGCGCTCTTGTGTTTCTGTTTGCAAATATAAGCAGTCTAATTACTGAACGTTGAATGTTCGACGAGCGTAGTGCAACTCCATGCAGTATTTTGTACATGCAGGTTTTATTACAGTGTATACACGGCGATGTATATTACAGTTATATTAGTATGTATATAGAGTGGCGGCGTATTGTGAAGCTTGCCACCAACACATGAAACGATGACCACGACCGCTCTGTCAAGAGTAAACGACAAAGAAGAAGAAGATACGCAGGTAGACTTTATTTTGTTTTTTCTTCACTATTGGACAGGTGCAAATTGGTGTTTGAAAAATAACCCTTAAAAGCCAAAAGCTACCATTACACGTCATTGATATCGCGTTATGAAACAACAGGTTAAGTGGTGTGGTGGGACCGGACTGGGGGGCCGGCGGGGGACAGTGCCCACGCTGTGCTCGTTAATAGAGTGTGTTGTTGACCCGTGCGTCACGCGGACACGCGACACTTGATGCGCCGCGATGTCACGCAGTGTCCATAAATAGTGATATTCTGGGATAATATTGTTTGTTTTTAGTTTTATGCCTTCTTTATTGAGGATATTTTTGTTTTGGTATAATTCGTAAAAAAATATTATAATTGGCGCCCAAAAGGAACTCCGTTGCTTAGCCCATTTATGCAATATAATGACGCTATGGATGGCTAATGTCTAAGGGATTAATTATGGTACCAGAAAATGCTTTACCTGCGGACAAAGCCGCGAGCAACATCTAGTATAATATAAAATTTTGCATATCAAACATGACAATACATGTCGCAATTATATGTAAAACAAAGGTGTATAATAGGTTATTGTTACTAACAAACATAAACTCACATGCCACAATACTTAATGTATTAATTGCATATTTTTTCCTTGTCATTAAAGCAATCATTGACCACAAAGGTCTAGTTCTGCACGACCCTTTTATAGATCAGGGCTGAGCTGATTAGAAACGAGTATTATAAAAGGTTTCTTAGATAAAAAGTTCATAAGTACTGTACAAATTGTATTTTATAAATGTATCAAATAATATTTAAGTCTAACAATATGTATTACAAAATCATAAAGTTTGTGATAATACTAGGATGTTTGTTAAAAGTAAAAGCAGAAATCTTTTTATGGTATCATATGAAAGTAAATACACAGCTAGACAAGTCTTAAATTATAATAATATTACCTTAAGTCGGAAAACATTGTTTCAATCGATTTTGCCCGCCATAGGGATTGAACCTGAAACCTCAATACAACAGTTGTTCCGCAGTGCAACTACGCAACTAAAGCAGTAAAAAATAATAATTTTACAAAGAAACTTAATCGTAACTTTATAATTACCATGAATAACATTCAAATAACATTATGCTTCTACGAAATTTAATTGCGTCAATATTTACATCGATTATATATTATGAATTTAAATCGGACGTGAGAATCGGTATGCCCAAATAACAAACAGGAAAACCTAAAACTTTAAAAACCTATGTTTTTTCCTGCCATCGTCCTTAATTTAACATGATTCGCCGTCACATTAGCGCGTACATTCGATTCGTCTAATTAAGGATATAATTCGTACAAAGGAGCCGGGGTACGACCTGTACGACAAACTACAACGATTACTAACTGTCATAATTATGTAGGCCATCGGGACGTCTCGCACGCCCTATCTAGTTGGTTAATTACTTAACATACTGTCATATTTATGAGTGAGGTCAATGGCCTTAATATACTAAGTACGGGGTAGTGCAAGTACAAGTCGAGTCATAAATTGCTTGGGGTCTTGGTTAAAACGCTGCAGTTACTAAGCAGAAGGCTTAAGTGCAGTTACTAAGCAGAAGTTACGAGCCCAAACCGAGTCGTACGACGCAGAGTCTGCTCCCTGCGGCTGCGGTCTGCAGCCTGTCCCGAACTATCTTTAACATCGAATGTCTCGGAGTGACGAGCAATGTGCAGTGCCATGCAGTGCTCTGAGAGGTTCCGGGTTTACACTGTCATTGAGAATAAGGCCTCGCGTAATGCTCATAAAGTTATTTAGTTGTTAATTTCATTATATAAGCGTTTTCGTGTACCTTTACTGTAAGCTTATATTCGATTCTAAATTAACACATACCATTGCACTTATAATAAAAAAATACTTATAACAGATGACTGAACTGAACTAAAATTTTATATTACGTCTCCTCTTGAGTTAGCACAAATCGTATCACTAAAACAAACTAAAAAGGCAATAATAATTCATTACAATGAACATCGACCGCATTAAAATTCCTTTTTCTTCAAACGCACACGTACTAGGAGTTATCAATCCCTTATCAGCAAGACGATAAGCAAAACAGCTGATAATGTAAACAATTAAACCCCGTTATACATACAAAGCTATGCTATTTGTTTGTTAACTATAAAAATTGCATTTGATTAATCAATTTGTGGTCTTGATACTTTTATTTGATAATGATGTCTTGTGTTTAAGAGCATATTAGACATCGAATCAAAACAATGTTTCGAATTTTAGCGCGGATTTTAGTTTTAATTTACTCTCACAGTTTCTTGGGAAGTAAAATACTCCCATTTGATCTTTAGATCTGTGATAGAAGTAATGTTAGATTTTAATTTAGATATACATTCACACACTCACGGCTTTTTTTTATCCTCGAAGGTGTAGGCAGACTGGCAACTGGTGCATTCACTTTAAGCCATGTACATATTCCATTCCATAATGTAATAGAGTGCCAGCAAATCGCCATATCGGGTACAAATTCTACACTTCAGGCTAATATTGTATGGAAAAACCTAATATCAATTTTTCTAACCCGGATCGAATCCAAGACTTCACTGCAGTTTTACGGTAAAACAACTACGCCATCGAGGCAGTCTATTCATTTGATAATTTAGATCTAAGATATCCAGACTCCTTAAAAAGAGATATCAAAAATCATAAGCAACCCTACAGACCTAAATTCTACTATTTTCCTTGAACGTCGGCAACACAACCACGATTATCCGGAATTGTGTATAGTTCTTATCTATCAGGTAACCTATTTATTATTTAACAAAGCCCCGCACGTAATTCCAGTTTCAGGATATGTCGTCATCACCTCTGCATACCGGTAAGGTTGAAGATAAAATTAATTAATTAACAGGAATTTGAAATCGCGAACGAGGAATTGACGTTACAACCCAATGAATTTACAGGAAAACAATTATCTCGTGGGATATTACCTCTGTAATTGATGTTGTGGTTTTGTAATCTGCAATATCATTACGCACCTGATCCTGCTCTATTTAAGTAATTGGTTTTTACGTTTCAGGTCGGGATTGCGGTTTGAACATAACGTTGTTTCCGATGTTCCAGATTATAGTTTATTTTACGCGGAAAATAAGTGACAATATAGCAATCAAACCCCGTGTACTGTGGTGCAGTACAGTACCACTATGGTACTAACCATACTAATGTTAACAGATTTGATAGAATGCTGAAGTTAATCTACTGAAACTAGGAGAGTAGTATGTAGACTCTTAAATATTTACGAAAATACTAATACTATAGAATAGTACTACTTCATTCATTCATTCACTACATTTAACCGAAAAAAATATAATAATCGATTTCACATATTCACCGCTGATAGCTTTTTGTCTGTACAAATCTTATGTTATCGCGTGGACTATAACATTAATATGATATTAATACAATGTAATTAAATCTTAATTATTGAGAATTATATGTACATTAAAATCTAGACATACAACTTGTTAAACTGGTTATTTCACTACGTCATTACGACGTAAATTTTGATTCGTTCTAAATGTTTGATCAACATTCTTGGCTAACCACAAATATTATCTTAAAAACGAGTCCTTTTCTACGCATTATGTAAATTTTAGGAAACTTAAATGTCAGCAACGCCTTGATTATGTTTAATAAGTTGATTATGGACGGAGATCATTTATTATCATTGGCTATTGACTCTACCCGATTTTAATGGAAGGTTTATGTTCAGCAGTGGACATCATGTGTTGATGATGATGACCAACGTTTTTTCTACTTGTAACCCTTCAACAACACAATAGTGCTTGCCAAGAGCTTGACTGTTCTAAACAATAAATAAGTAGTAGAAACACGTGTCTGTCATGTTTGTCTACTGCATGGGACGACTTGACCGAAGTAGTATATTCTTACGTGATCCATTAGTTTATAATAAAAATAATTTTAACAAAAAATTAAACCGCCTTCAAAAACCACTCAAAACCAAAAATAATTTCACATAACAGGTATATATTGGATACACATTTTGGAGTCGGTGCCTAATTAAAATTGCTAAATAATTAATACAAAAAAAGAAAAAAACACGTCGAATTGATAACCTCCTCCTTTTTTTGAAGTCGGTTAAAAACTATAACCTACGCAGAGAAACTGTCGCGCACGAGATCTTTATACACTTCAGATTCAAATCCCTCAAAACATCTTCGTCTATAATATGACAGTGATGAAGCGCATTTATCTGTTTTTGATGTAAAGTCATGGCCCGGAGCGGGACCACCCACCGGTTATCAAATACCCAACATGCATAATTATTATCGTACTTTATTACTGGGCTTTGGAAATCCGATTTACATTATAAAATTTCCAGAACTGACTGATTAACAGTACCTATAACAACAAATAACAGAGACAAATAGGTATAATATTAATTACATTATAAAAATAAACAGAAAAGGAAATTGAATATCCTAAGCACTACATCGTCTAAATTATCTATTGTTTAAACCAATGTTTAATTTCTAAGAACATGTAAAGGTGGGTTCAACGGATCTTTAGGTAACTTAGTATAAGTTGACGTCGAGCTTTCAGTTATTCACCCCTTTTATTTACAAAAAACAATATTACAAAATAGAAAATGTTTATAAAATTGTCGTTTCTAGATGTTAAGTAGCATTTAAACAATTTAATTCGTAAGAAACATTGTTTTATATTTTATGTTTAAGCCGAAGTTTGTTAACCGACTGCGAAAAAGGAGGAGGTTCTCAATTCGATGTTTTATTTTTGTGGGTTTGTTACGCGATTACTCCGCCATTTGTAGAGCGATTTTCAAAATTCTTTTTTATTCGCAAGGAGATACTTCTGAAGTGGTCCCATAGTCATCAAGTCAGGATCTGATGATTGGATCTTGGAGAAATCGAGGGCAACCCTCAAATTTTATAGGCCTACACATCGTTTTTCGTAAATGTTATGAGGTAACTTAAGTACTTGTGTATGGTAATCATCATGTTATATAGCTGAGCTGATGATGGAAGGTACAACTCCTTAACAGCAAGGAGTTACTCGAAGAGGCATCAACTGATTTAGTAAATTCTTTTTATGTTTGAAAGGGCGTTTGCCGTTTGGTCTCATAATTATTACTAACACAAAAAAGCAAAATATCAAAACATTATAACAAAAAATAAAACCGCCTTCAAAATCCACTAAAATCCAAAAAATAATTTAACTTTACCTATATACTGGTTACCAATTTGGAGTCGATGTCCAATAAAAATTAAACATTGTTTTGTTAATAAAATAATTTATGATTAAATTTATCTTAAATTATTTGCAAATTTTATTTGTTAATTTAATGTTTTTAGTTCTATGTTAATATTATGTCCCGTTGTCCTTAAAATCGACTGATTCTGGAAATTCACGAAACTAAAAAGGATAAATACCTGGTTATCAAATAAGGTAATAAGTTACCTGATAAATCCGAGCCATAAAAACACTAACCACACGTGTCCGAGCGCGAGGGCCGACTGCGAGACGCGCCCGACGCTCAACGAAAGCGGGTGTTACCGTCCGGAGAGCCGCGATACGACTGACCAGTTTCCTTGGCGTTATCACTTATCGCTCACACGAGCAGTATTACGATGACATGCCCTTTTGTTTATAATGCAGGGCTATCGGAGCAGAAACACCGAACTCAGATTGATTCTTGATTATAGTAATGATAAGACCATTACACCTAGTTTTTTTCGTAATAATTGTTTACCTTACTAATTAAAGTTTGGGTGTTTATTACTGTTGAACGTAGGTATTTGGATGAAATGTATCACTATGTTTCGAATAAACATATAAGTTTGTTATTCACGGAAAGTTCATAGTCAGATATTTAATCCGCGCAGGACGTTCACGCAGTTTCGCCACGAGCAAAACTGGACAATACCAGTACCATAAATATCATTGATGTTGAGCATCATTGATTAAACAACACGGATTTAGATGCACGTGCCTAATAGCACGTACATAATATAGTTTAACAGGAAAACAAGCAGTATTTAAAAAAATATTCGGTTACATTGTTAAAAGTGTCACACGGCTTTTTATAATTTTTAACATTTTCTTGAGCCGTCTGTTTCTTAGTCTAACATTACTACGATGAAGCAAATATTAGAAAAACAAATAAGGTTATCTAAAACATATGACGACTAAAGGAAAACATTGCGTATTTCTGTGCCTGTCGGAAGTAGGTATATTGTTCAGGATATGTGCCGCCGACTTCATATTTTGAGGAAATAACACCTTTTTGAAGAGGACAGATCTTAACCGTCACACAAAACGCAACAGCAACCTGTCGCTTCACTTAGATTTTCTGGCAGGCAGTAGTACCCCAGTTCATTTAGGCTGTAAATAATCTTTATAACATGACTTCCACCTCAATATAATCATATTTCTTAGAACGCTACATTGTATTAGCTCAGTATAGTGATATACCCCGCCAGCTGTTCTGCGGTTAACCGACGACGTGTTCTCTGTGCGGTGAGCGATCTCTCGGACACAAATCACTTCACAACTCTTATGTTTGTTCGTTCGTATTTATTCGATCGTATATTGTTTGATCGCGTTGAAACTTCGAACGGTAATACATGCATCAGTTTCTGATAATAATTTATTATTTAACTCCTGTTCAATTTGTACGTATTCTATGCGTCTGGGCATCTTTGAATGGACTATAACTAATTAAAGTAGGTGATGATGGAATGTGATACACTTTCTCCAATAATTATTACATTGAGTTTAGTTTTATAATCAAAAATTGATAAAAATTCGTGACGATGTCTTATTTTTACGCGAATTTACTTTTCGGACGACCAACCTCAGTCCGCCACGTGACCTCATGGTTCAGCCTCAGCCTTCATAGGCTGCAAAGTCTTCGAAACGTCGGGAAAAATTACTTATAATATAACAAAACGATCAAATCCGAAAAAAAATTTTCATTTTAAAAGTAAGTGAATTTACTTTGTACCTATAATATATATTTTAATGTATTTTGAATAAATTCTAAAAATAATATGTATTGTAACGCACGCCGGGCGAGTACCTAGTGTGTGCAGTGTGATTAATGTAGGTCAACGCTCCATTGTTAGTTCATTCTGTCAGTCACATTAACAACTGAGTCTAGGTTTTCAAGCCGATACTAGGTTTTTATATCATAAAACAAGGAAGCCAGTCTTCTGGATGCTGATAACTAATTTTGACTTTGTTGATGATCTATAATCAGCGTGGGCTCTAGTCTAGATATCATGAGAAACAAAAAATCTTCGAATATTATACTAAACTACCACGCCATTGCTCTAACAATTGCAATATAAAAGTAAAGTTAAAAATCCACCAAAAAAAGGTAAAACCTTAGAACAATTCAGGGATTAAAAACAACAAATAAACTATTGTTTCTAACATTCCTTTTAAGATAGACAAACTGTAGAATAAAAATAACAATAGCCTATCAATAGCCGACATAATAATAATTACTGTAGTCTATACTTCAATCAACACCGAAAAGAATCAGGATTAATATTCAAAGTACTGGGCGGTATTACTGCTGTTTTTGTGTGATTGTGTCACCAACATGACGTAATTACTATATCAGGCAAGATAGAGAGATAGGATAGGGAAGAAACGGTAAGGCCACAGTACCATTTCATACTAATTTCATGAAGATAAAATAGCCCGACCGTTTACACTACCCCATAGAAATATAGGAAAACTTTCATGCTCTCAGACCGGCGAGCAAAAGCTAATGCACAAATTTTTCTCCGTTCATCAGTGGAAGCGTCTACCACTGTTCGTATTTTATATCGTATGATATACCAATGCACGGAACTTGTAATGAAAGGGCTTGTTGGCCGTAGACTTGACCTCATCAGCACGAGACACAACACAAAGGCTATCGTTATCAGTCGACAGCACACCGGCCGATAAACTATCCTCTTACGTAACCGACCTTATCTGAGCCTTACATGCTGAGTAGAAATGCGTAAAAGCCCAGTTGCTGCTCAGTGATGAGTTAAAAATATCTGTTTATATTAAAATACGTACTTGAACCATTTATTTATATCGCATGGTAAAGATGCAAAAATAAAACTTGTTTATCACGTTTCAGTAACGCTGAGCGGCGATAGCCTAACTGGGTGTAGAACGAGCTGCTGAGACGAATGTCTGCAGGTTCAAACAACAACGGCACACACATCTGATTTATCTAAAATTCAATTATTTGCGAATTACCACTTGCTTTAACGGTAATGAAACCTGTATACCTGAGTTCTATATAGGAATTTTGAGGCTGTCTGAAGTCTACCAATCCGCACTAGGCCAGCGTGGTCGACTAAGGCCTAATCCCACTCAGCAGTAGAGGAAGCCCATGCCTAGCAGTGGGACAGTACATAATTGCGGTCTGATATTATTACTATTTATAATTACGTTTCAGTACAATATTATGTACCTACTAAGTACATTTTTATTTTTACCAACTAAACAAGTATTACCAGATGGTTAAACAATACGCACTAATTAAGCCTGTATCTGTATTTGCTTTTGTATTCGGCTTTTTGTTTTCACCACCTGTCTATCTGCTTGTGACGACTACCTGCAGCTTACGAGGGGTGTATTGTAGACGACTGGAACAAGAATCGAAACGATTTAATGAATTGTCTTGTACCAAGAAATTGTATTATTCTTTTTAAAGTACCAAATAACGGTTAATAAACAAATAAAATAAAAACGGGGTAAATCTAGTTATACAGGCCGGTACAATTTTGGCGATCGTTAAGAGGCGCAACATTTCATTATCATAACATCATGATCTTGAGCTTTTGTTCTCTGTCCTTATAAGTGCTAGTCTAACACTGAGCTTGGCAGTACGTGGTCTTAACTCCAGAATTGTTTGCTCCATCTGTTCTCAGTTCTACGAGCTACGTCCTCTATATATATCGTCGACATTATGTTAGTACTAAAATGTATTTATACATATGTGTAATATCCGCTCAGTAGAGTAATGATGTAGGATAAAACCTGTATACACCCGTACATCGCATGAATGCTCTCCGACATTAACCACGTGAAACGCAATAACAAAGTTAGGCTCTCCAGTCTCCACGTCGCGTCGGTATAATGAAACAGTAGCGTCGCGCCCCGGCCGGGCCTGTTCACTATTCATGCTTTTAAAGCCGAGCGACAGAAATGCCCGTTATTATATTATATAGTAATTATGCTTGTGAAAGCCTCCGCGTGGTTTTTATGTATTCCACGACAAATAAGTATTTAAAAATCGACCTTATGCTAAATAATGCAATAATATACGAGTATGGTTAAATTTTACGGTTTGACTCGTCAAAAGTATTTGTAACCAAGGGCGAATCCCACTTTAAAATCAGCGGGTATCATATAGTCGAGGTAACGACAGACTGCAAATTTATTACAAAAAGAAACGTGATTATAAAAGAAATAGTTTTGTTATTACTAAAAGATAAATATTTTTAATGCAATAATGCAGTAAATTTTCCTGTGAACATAAATTAAATACTAGCATGTTATGTTATTCGCGTGTATTAGCTTTAATAGAAAATATTTATTTTGTTAAATACATGTATCAAATAGTCATTAAAAAATTATCAGTACTCACCTATACCAGTCCGGGGTGGGGGGTGATCAACTCAATGACTACCCCTCCCTCTCTGGATCCGCCCTTGTTTGTAACATACTATTTACTACCTATTTAAAAGGTTTAATTACATTTACTGGCATGTCGCCTAACAATTAAAGTGCCTATATCAAAATCAGTAAAGACATTTTTACGTGATGCGCAAACAAATTAACAGAGGTTTGTTAGGCAGGGGTCGATGTGTGTAGGTTATTAAAATGTTAATGCTCCCAGAACGACTTTATGGGGAATTGAATTCAAGTATTGACAGCTACTGCATAGTCCTGTTAACGTGATGTGAATTTTAAATATTATATGCTTAAAGTGAAGCAAAAATAAGGAAAACATGATTGAATGTTTATTTTACTATAACACTGAACTTCCTAGTTAATATTACTGATGAGATTATTACAAAAGGTTTGGTGTCAATTTCGATCGTTTTGAGACGTTTTACTATGTAAATACGAAAATTGTTATTTCATGATGACTAAAAAAGATGTAATTATTAAATATATTATTTTTAAAAACGTTACGAAAACAATAACACATACGTCGTGAATTGTTCTGGAAAAGTATAATTAATGTGCCATATGATACCGCTGCTTTCCTCAAACCTTTTTATACAGACGAACTACGTCTTGCATAGTCAGTGACTGCAGAAGGCTCTTATCTCTACCTAACCTTTAACCTCCCTTTTCGTTTTCATATTTGCAACGCACTTACTAATTTCTTTAGTCTTTTGAATAAGCAGTCGCTATGACGTACAATCATCCTTGGGTGAACTTTTTTTATAAATATTAGCATTCATTTTTACTTGCGACCCGTATCTACAATAGTAAAGTTTTAGGAACAAAAACTATCTTATAGTACTCAATGAGTTTTATTATTTTAACAATAAAAACCTATTATTGAAACAATATTCAGATCATTTAGACTAACACTTCATTAGTGCTTATAAACAAACTCTCAGCTTTACACAAAACCCAGTACTAATAGATTCTATAAAACCCCTAACCAGTAATTGTATCATGAAAAACTTGCAACTGAGAATAAAATGATATTCAGCAAGTGGAAGTATCAATTAGGCAGAATGGCACAATTGCGGCGATTCCTCTCCGATCGATATTTCAATTAGACTGCGGTGTCTAGCGTCAGGTGCAACAAAGTCAATTTGTCGTGCGAATAAAAAAACTTGGAATAATTTGCTACCTGGAATTTAACAAAAATCCATAATCGTACGGACCTTTTGATCCTACTTCCAAAGCAGGAAGAGGTCCTCAATTCATGTGTGTGTGTTTTTTTTTCAAATATAAATAATTTATTCAGTATACAAACCGCTCTAGGCATCTCTATGTATCAAACATTATCTTAACTATATTATGCAAAATAAATTTGATTCTTTGTATGTTTGGAATGGATAAACCAGAAACCGATTTTGAATTCGTTCACTAATAAAAAGCTACACACTCCTAAATGCTTTAGGATACTTTTATTTTTGAACTGGATGAACGCGCGCGGAGACGCGAGCAAAAGGTAATTATGTGAAGATTATAATATGCAAAAATTCCAGTGTTTGAAAAAGCCAATCGATGTCATAAGTGCTCGCGTTTTATTGAGTTGTCAGTAATTACGTAAATATATTATCTAATTGCATTCATAAACATACTACATATTCAATTAACTCTACCTGTGGGAGTCCCAAAGTTAGACATACTCAAGTAAAGTCTTTTTTATCAACACGATCGCGTAAGGTCGTTCGCAAACTAAACATCGCGTGTCAAGCCGCGCTGTTATCGCTAAACACACTGTCCGAGTGGCGAGTGCTCACTCCGAACGCCGTGGGGACGCGCGGGCGCGGCCGATCGATCACCAACTACCGCCCGTAACATCTACTTATTAATTAATTAATATTTTGTGCTAAAGTCAGTTGTTTATGCCATTTACTGTTTATTGGTCTAGTTTGTACAGGTTATTTGAACTCTGAATTGTGAGGTTTTTGATTAAACATGTCAGTCCTATCGACTGCTTGTGTAAATTTTCAGTTTAGAAAAACAAGGGTTACTTCTTCGGTATTGTATTTTGAATATTATAATATAATGACCGACACGCTCGGACTATCTTAAATCATGGAACATATTATATAAGTTACAATAATATGTAAGCTTCTCGAAATGTGGGCATTCAAGTTGAAACGCTAGATACATCTTAGAATACAGCACGTAAATTTAAGTTTAATTAAACATACTTTAACGTAGGATGTATAAACGATATTCTATTAATAAAACACTTTAATCCATATAAGAGGAAAGGCGCGCCTACCGGGAAACAATAATAAAATATATCTTTTGATGTGCTCCCGACGCGTTAGCAACAGCGATGAAACTAGCTTTTTGGGAAATGGAAGCAACGATGTCTGTTATTTTTAAAAGAATTTATATAGTTACAAGAATATTAAGATTTCAAAATTAGTTACAGCGGAAATCTTGACGATATCATTTGAATTGAATTACAAAGCATTGCGTTAAACAGACTGCCTCGTTGGCGTAGTTCTATTATGGTACAACTGCAGTGCTGGGTTTTTAGGTTCTATCCCCGGGTCGGGAAGAGATATTGGGTTTTCCTACTCAATATAATCTCGGAGTTTGGAATTTGTGCCCGATGTGGCAATGGACTCGCCACCTATCACATCATGGGGCGGAATACACGCGGCAGAATGTGGGTGCACCAGTTCCGCCTCTATAAGTTGCAGTTGCCTTTCGGAGATACAAGGAACTATGTGTGTGTATGAACCGAGTACTGCGCTCGTCACCCCTAAACATTAAGACATATATAAATCTGAATACAACAGTCCTTGCACAATGCGGCTTGGCGTCAGAAATAGACAGTTTGGTACCTAGTTTCTTCCCAGACGCAGTCGCATATGAATGTCCTATTACTTCGTATCCTCCATCATTATTACCCATACTTGTTTGCTTCCACTAAAATCTATATAAATTTGTATCATAGCTTTTGCGAAAATTATTTATAGATTTAATACCTACTTGTGGAAACTGTTTATGTCACATGGGAGGATGGCTATTACCAAACTTTATTTAGTATTGCTGCGCACGAACAAGGAAACTAAACTGTTTCGGGACATTCCTTTATTATTAGACGTTATTGAGAATTCCAGGCTATAAATATATTGCACTACTTGCAGGAGGTGTACTTATGGATTATCTAAATTAATATCTCATTAAATACGAAAAATATGTCCGATATCAGATATCGCAATAGGCTCGGCCCTATCGGATCATAGAGCACATGGCGAACGTGGTTGCCCTGGTTACAACCCTGCCTGACCCATCGGGGAGAAAGGCGTGATGTGTGTTTGTTTTGTTTTATTTTAAAATACGAAAAAAAATATTTTCAACTATAAGAACACTTAAGTGCCCAAAGTTACAGCAATATTGTCGCCCATCATGCAAGATTTCATTTCACAGTTCACTTTTGTATATACTGGATAGTTACACCTCGCCCTACGCATTATCGATTTGTAAATGAGATGAGTGAAGAGATGTCTCACCAGAAGGCGAGCCATTTACTCGCTTTTCTATAAAACATGCAATTACTTGTACTAAAATTAAATAATCAGGTATAAAATACCACTACAGTCTACCGTGAGCTCTCTTTATCTTGTAACATAAGACAATATGTCTATCTTCTCATCCCCCTTACCCTACACGGTGAAATTAGTGCAACACACTTTGCCAACGCCGTAGCCGCAAGAATCTGGTTTAATTTTTACGATCGGAATTTGGCTGACGAAGCAATAAAAATGTGAAAAGAAATAAACCACATAATATAATAAAATTCTGCAACGTCTTCCAAACTAAAACAACATCACGCGTATTGCAATTTGGCGGCAGAAATAGCCAGATTTGATCAAGTTCCTGTTATCTTCAACCATCATTCGTAGACTAAAATTACTAATACCAAAGGAGATTTCATATGACAAACTTTTAAAATAATTATGCTAGGTCTATAAACATTCCCACCAAGCTAAAAATAGTAGAAATCCGGAATCCAAACAGCATTACAACAGTACGGAAACCGGAACCTGTACAATAACGCATCTGGACAATATGAAAAGTCTTTCAAACCCTATGAATGAAGGAAAACTTACTTTCGCGAAATACTTACCTTCCACCGGCTAAAAGAGCAACGCATAAACCATAAATCCAAAAAGAGTATAAAAGCAAGTCGTCTGCCGTGGATTATCATATTAATGAACGTACCGCGAGTCCCCCTGTCTGCCTCCTCACACTTTCACAATCCAATTACCACCATACTGACTTGAAGCACATTTTTCATCATTCACTATAACTGTAAGTTCATATTATTTTACTGAAGGAATGTTTGGTAACACTTAAGGGTACATAACACATCATTTTCGCTTAATTGTTTACAAATATCGCAGGGCGGGCGGCGCTGGGCGGCGCTCCGAGGTCAACGGCCGGTGTCGTCGCGCGTCGCCATGACGACTGAAAACTTGCCACAGAGTAGATACCTGTAGGCGGAAGGCTGAAAATAGATAAGTATTGAGTACCCAAGTACTTACCTGGGATTACGTTTTTATTATTGAGTAATTTCTTACTTATAAGTTGTTATTTAAAGAGTATGAGCCTTATCTAAAAGCGAATTTATTTGTTACGTGTTCATAATATTCAAACTTTAAAGTGAACGTAAATATTGACAACTTCTGATTTTCTCTTCATCTGAAATCTTTTTGTTTGATTACTTAAAGTTGTTTCTTCCAGCGGTCAGAATAATAAAGGCAAAATGATTTGTAACCAGTATTCTGCCACTCCTGACATATTCTATGGACGCCCACCATTCCACTCGGTCAAGGTTGGTTAAACACCGCCTACGCCGTCTAGATAACATATTTAATATTTCGCTATTGTAAGTTTACGAGAGAATATTTTATTTCAAAGTTACGGAAATAAATATTTTTAACAAATAATATTAATACCTACTGTCATATTCTTTCACCCAATGCATTACAATATACTAGTGCCGCCATCTAGTGCTTTTGTGTTAAAATATTTTGATATCAAACTTAGTCTATGAAATATATTACAGTTTAATTAAAAGTACAACAGATGACGCTTTAATAGAATTTTCAAATAACTTCTTTAATTTTTCGGATAAAATTAATATATAACAAAGACACTAAATTACTATTTCACTATCTCATATTTTTATTTATGATTTTTTTTATAATCTTTTGAATGCTTTAGCTACGCCATCTACCGTATTTAGTTAAAACTATGTAGTAACACACATCTTTAAACATCCTTGTAAAACTTGTAAAGTAAGGACACTAGATGGCAGCACGTTTACAGTTTCTATTTGTTAATGCAACAGGTGCTTCCTTTGTTTTGAATATCGCCATGTGGCCTGAGATTGAAAACATCAAACTAATGTTTATATTTCATATTAAACATTGAAAAGGCAATGAGAATAAAAATCTGTGTTTTGTAAACAAAGAAACCTCTGTTATCTTATTACAATAAATATTATGTTTCATTATACTTTGAACGACTTAGAAAAGTTTCTTGATTTCGTTTGAGCAATCGCTATTTCAAATGTAATAATGGGTAATATTTCCAATAGATTTATTTCGTAAAGCGAGTTCCTTCGTCGGTAAGTTAGTTATTCGATTACATAATAAATGAATTGGAAACCAATGAAGCCGAAGGCATTAAGTTAAATTAAAGTTTCATCAAAGAAATTGAACAAAGGGAATTTAGATATATTTTAAAACGTTAATCAGAAATGCGGTGAGAATTAAAGAAGGCGGGTGTTCTTCTTTGGGATTCTATGCTGTGTACTATGGAGATTGCCTTTTGCTACTGACGGAATTGACTAGGCAATAGATAGGCAGTGCTGCGTAGAAAATAAACGCATAAACCGCTGCACGAAACAATCAAAACAAGTTATGTGAGTACGTAGTACGTACTATATGTCAAAATTACTTTATTCTGATCGGTACACTATCGCTGTAAACCCGTCGGCAGTGATTAAGATCCTTTACATGCAATCGGCCATTAGATGATATTTGGCATATAGATAAACCACTTTAGTCATCGTGAGAGCTGAGAAATAGGAATTAGTGATAGCTGTGTCTACATACAGAGTCTCGCAAACTGGGGAAATAGTAAGTAGTGACCAACTCAAGCTATAACAAACACTATCCTTAATGATACAAGTATTTGATATTAGTCATACAATATTATTAAAATGACTTCCTAGAACATTTATTTTTTCTCGCCGGTGCAGATTGGATGCGAGCCAAATAAAAATGAAGGTTCGAGCGTAAAGTAGGCCCTATTTTACATAATTATTTCCTTGTCCTTTCTTCAAGGCGAATTGACGCGACGGTTTTAAAATTTATTTCGTTAAATTCGACCAGTTAACTCTAATATATTTGTCATATTGTAATAAAATTGCGAATAATTGACAGGCTAATGGAAACAATATCAAAAGACACATTTGCAATATTTTATTGAACACCAATGTGAATCATAAATGTAACCACTGTCTCATAGAAATATAATTCTATGTGAACAAGTTTTTTTTTATTAGACTTTCTAATTAAACTTTACTAATCAGAGAATACCACAATCGATTTATATGTTATCTTTATAAGTCATAACATTTATAAATACGTCTATAAAAATGATGTTTCCTTTTATTTGCCGACTCTCTTTTCTAGCTCTATGCCATAAACTGAAATATTTACTGCCAATTACTATACCAACTAGCGTGTGTAGTGTGTTACTGTGTACCTCCAACCCTCATAAACAATATTACATCGAGACGTTTGAGAAGAACAAAGTAAAAGTTGTTCCGAGTTCCAGCGTCTGCCGAATAACTTACAAACTAAGTTAATAACGAGCGATTATCTTCAGCTTACGTGTTCGTGGTGTCTGTTTACGTAAAGTATCACAGTTTAGGCGAAAACTTGTAATAAGGTGTTTTGAGATGTAGTTTTGGAGACGTCTGTCCTCGAGTGTACTTGTCCTATTATAATAATTATGCGAAATTCTCAGAACAAAATGTATATCAAATATCTTGAAGGCGTATTTTATTTTCTGTTCAGTGTCAGCTGAGTCTTGTATGTCGGTGTAATACGCATATTCAAATAAATAAATTTAGAATTTTAAAAAGTTGTATAATTGTAAAATGTAGAGACTTTCCCGCCCTCACACCCACCACTACAACTCCTGTAAGCCAGGATCAGCAGTGGCACGCATTTTGTGACACCGAGCAGTGAAGCTCGGCGAGTCTCAGGGAAAACTAATATGTCATTATCCCGCAACGAAATTAATCAAATAGAAAAAATAGGGAGGAGTTGGAAATATTAATTGTCCACTTCCCTCCAGAGCAATGCGGGTGACAAAATCATGATGTAAGGAGGCGATTTAACCTCAAGGATAGGGACGTTTACAACTAGATAAGCTAGTTATAAAGCACCACGGATAAAATTAAATGAAAGGGTCCTATCACATGAGCTGTTAGATTTGATTACAATAGGCATGGCAAAAACGCCGGAAAGCACGGAAATTCCGTCTAGTCTCAACAAGGTCCATGTAGTATACAACCCCAGATGTTATTTGCATACTGTTTAACATGATGTTGCGCTCTTCATGCCAGAGACATTGTAAAATGTAGGTAGATATTGTAACTGACTTTGCGGATGAACAACACCTGACCGTGACACTCCCCCGTGACCATGAAGGCTGCAAAGTCTTTGAAACGTCAGAAGAAAACTACAATATAAAAGACCGCGATAAAATCCAAAAAGTAGTTTAATTTCAATAAGAAATATAATTGTGATTATGGAATAAAAACGGGACAATGTGCTAATCCAAGAGTGGGTCTATATGTGTGATAAAGTTCCTCCAAATGCATTTATATAGCAGTTTATCCGAGAAGTGCTCGAATATCAAAGTGAAGATTTTCCGGAATAAACTTTTGTTATAATAAGTACATTTTCTCGGGGCAAAAAGTAGCCTATATTCTATCCCATACTCTAATTTATTATTCTGCCAAATTTCAACCAGTTCCATTCAGTTGTTTTAAAGAGATTGAGTAACAAACATCGAAACTTGGGCATTCATTATATTAGTATAAGTGCTCAGGCAACCTCGTTGAGTAATTACAAACTACGCATATAAAGACTGACTTCATCATATGTATTAAAGTACACCAGCGTATTAAGATTTATATCAATAAGAACTTGATGTATGTAGGTAGGTGCTTATATTACTTTTATAAATATAAAACTTATTTTTGATGTCCACATGTAAAGAAATAATTTATTACAATGACGAGTAAATTTTGTTAAATATCTAATTCAATTATCGTATTCGCGCGAACAAGATATTGATTTATAAATATTGATGGGACACGTTTGCGGTTCCAAATTATCCGTGTTTAAATAAGTTTTTTGATAGTGTCTGTATATTTTTTCTATAGATAGGTACACCACGGAATACAATTTCGACAATACTGATACAAATCTTATAGGTACGATAGGTATTAAATACTAGATACTTTGATCGCACTACATAGATCTGAAACACAATATTTAATTACAAAATATTGGACTGCAATCGAGACGATAATTACCAACTCTAGTTATAATTATTATATTAATTTGATTGTCTTCTGCATTGTGGAAAGCAATTTCATATCGTCGTTTGGGATATAGTAAAAGATAATATAATGAAGTTGTCAGGTGCACATTCTGTTAATAACTCGAGTAATTACATTAAATGTATATTGAATATAATAATGTGAGCAAATTGCTGGCGACCGCAGCGGATGCGCTCGGGCCGCTCATAATAGAGTTAGGCACGCTAATGAGTAACACTAATAACTAAATTGATATAATAAAGTCCATAATGTTTTCTTAGGGCATGTAAATGTTGGTTAAGTTGCGGTGGAAATTTATGAGAGAGCCGAATGGATTTTGATGAAATTTGCTTTAAAAAACTGAGATAGGTAAGTACCTGTAAGGTATCCTACCCGTAGGTACCTACCTATCTCAGTTTTATACCCTGTAATTGTAAGTACAACGTTCTCCGATTGACCTCTATTTATTCAAACTTTATATACAGTAGATGTATATAGGTGGACTTAATGCTTGAGATATTTTCTAATAGTCGATTTTTGGGTGATGCAGAGATGAGACAATAAAGTGTTTTTACCTTTATGCTATTAAATAAAATAATAACTGGTATGTGTTTTTTTTTTTAAATTAACCTTGAGATACTCTATAAATTGTAAATCTATAGTTTGAAATAACAGACGATCCAATCTCAATATCGGGTTATATTATAAAATGTAATGTTTATACGATATTTAGTTTCTTGATGAAAGGAAAGCTCGAAGCCACAGGATCGTTTCGAACAAAAATATATGTATCAACCGCAAATATTTTGGCTCTGGATGCTGGAGTAAAGTACACACACACACACAACATCACGCATTTATCCCCGAAGGGGTATGCAGAGGCGCAACCAGGACACCCACTTTTCGCTAAGTGTGTTTCGTCCCATGATATGATAGGGGGCGAGCCTATCGCCATATCGGGCACAAATTCCTGACTCCGGGCTGAGACTGAGCAGAAAAATCTAAATATGTAGTAAAGTAGCTAGTAGATATGTAAGGTATTATTGATACAGAAGCAGTTACATTTATCTGGTGTTACTGTAGAGCAAGGATGGCGAACTTTAATGATTAACGTGCCATTATTTATAAAATAAACAATATCACGTGTAACATGCTAGGATCGGTTTTATCTATTCGAGTGCCCATTTTTAGCGATATTTTTATGACCCAACTATGTTTTTGTTTTTTTGGGGTTCGGCAAAATGGCTTCACTGTACCTAATGTTAAGCGAAATGAATCCCAAAGAAAGATACATATACAATATTTGGCATATTACTTACGTGCCCGAATTATTTTACTGGCAATACAATATTATTATAATGTATAATTTGATAAAAAGTCGTCTACATATTCAGCACTCTTATAATCTGAACATACCAGAAAAAGATTCTGTTAGATAATCTAATTATAATGTTGATAATGAGAAGATCCGAGTGCTGTTTAGTGCAATTATAGCGTCGGTGAATGGAAGCGTTGTTACTGAATACTGACCACTGATCTCACAGAATCTGATTAGCGATGCACGAGCATGATACGAACACATGTGGATTAGTAAATGAAATAATCTTAGAAGGTTGTGTTTGGAAGAATATTCCTCCTTGGTTCCTGGTGTAGGTTGACGTATAAACGGTGCAAATCCATTGACGCTTTATACGCTTAAACTTTGAGTAAACACAAAAATCTTTACAAACTTTTACATTTAATATACTGCCGATTTCAATAAAGGAACCTAATCGTTCTTTTGCGCTATCGATCGTGAAAATGGACCAATCAGAGAAAAGTTTTTTGAACATGCTTACATGTGACTCATTTCGATTACTTCATTCTCCGGATTGGTACAAGAATCAAATTGGAATCGTTTATTGAAATCCACCAAAAGTTGTAGATTTATGCGCACCAATGCTTCATACAACTCTAAAGTTTATAAACGACGCTCCTAATTACCAATGTCTTCCATAACGATGCCACCATTCAACTGCAATCGAGTGTAAATATTATTGTTACAGACAACGGCCCCGTCACGTCCGCGTCCCGTGTTTACAAACACGCGCCGTGACGTCACGTGTCACGCTAATTGCCTTTGACCTGTTGACGGGGTAACTAGCGGCTGATGGTATGCGATCTATCATAATCGCTCAGTATGCCAGAGGAATTACGGTGGTTGAACTTTGAGGTACTTTTCGGAAAAAAATGGAAATTATTAAAGGCTATTTTTGACTTTAAAGTATTTTCGTTGACTATTACCTAGTCTTGCCATAAATATTGTAATAAAGAAAAAAGAAAATTGTTAACTGCAAATAACATTTATTACTTTTACAGTGTGTCAGTTTAATACATAAATATAAAACAATTAAAAATATAAAAAGCTTATTCGAAGTGGTCTCCATTGGCTGCAATACAGTCCTTTAAACGATGAGGCCAGTTATCAATAGAAGCACGCACTCTTTCCATGGGAAAATTCTTCACTGCCAATCGTATAGATTGTTTTAGGGACTCCAAATTATCATGGCGTTTAGAGCAAGCTGTACTCTCTAAAACTGACCACAAATCATAATCCAGCGGATTAAGATCGGGACTAGACGACGGCCAGTCTTCAGCTCTGATGAAGTCCGAAACGTTCGATTCCAACCAAGACTGCGTGGACCGAGCTTTATGACCCGGCGCCGAGTCTTGCTGGAAGGACCATACTTGGTTATTGAACATGGTGATGTTAAGGGGCTTAACTACCTTCTCAAGAATGGTATCTTGATACACTTGTGCCGATGTTTTGATACCTTTTTCACAAAAATATGGCTCAGTCACTCCTTCATAGCTAACACCCCACCAAACCATCACTGAAGTCGGATAATGTCCACGTTGCACTCTGTCGACTAATTGGGAAGCTTCCTTAGAGCTTTGAGCATAAATACGGTCATTTTGTTTGTTAAAATGTTGCTCAATTGTAAAAATTTTCTCATCCGTAAACAAAATTTTTCTGTGACCTCCCTTTGCGTACCGCTTCAGTAGTTGTTTCGATTTTACCACCCTATTCTTCTTTAAATTATCAGTTAAGAAATGGCCAGTGCGTCTCTTATAGGCTGCAAGTCCTAAGTCATCTTTTAAAATACGCGACATGGTTCTAGGTGCTATCTTCATTTCCCGAGATAAAATCTTTTGCTTTCGGACAGGATTTCTTCGAATTCTTTCCCTTACTGCTTTGACCACCTTTTTCGTACGAACACTACGTGGACGGCCAGATCTTTTCTGTCACAAACAGAGGAGGTCTCATTGTACCTATTAATAGCCCGGTACACAAACATTTTACTAATACCAAGTGTATGGAGAGTTTTAAAAATTGCATTTGGCTCCATACCTACTTTGTGTAATGCTATCACAGCGATTCGGTTCTCTTTATCACCCCACACCATTTTAATATCGCAAAATATTTTACAATGTATTGGCGCCAAAATGAGAAAACACAATGAACAATCGTATAAAAATGACAGATTCGAAATTCAAATGTAATATTTTTTTATAATTAAGTGTAACAGTATTTATGGCCAGACTAAGTATATGTAACTGTGATATATAACGAGAGCGGCGATAGCCTAGTTGGGAGTGCAATGGAAATTAATTTCAGCAGATTCAAACACTAGGGCACGCACCTCTAACTTTTTATTATAGTTATGTGTGTATTCTTTATTGATTATCTTTTGTTTTAACGGTGAAGGAAAATCTCGAAACTCGAGGGTAAACAAACATACATGAAAACTTCTCCATAGTAATTTCGGATATTTGAAGTCTGCCAGTCCGCATTAAGCCAGCGTAACTGAATAAGGCCTAAACCCTCTCAATAGTAGAGGAGGCCCGTGCCCAGCGGTGGGACAATATATAACACAGGGGTGATATTGTAATCATATTATAATGATATTCAACACCAAAGCTGTAACCTATTTCAGGCGAGTTCTTTATGCGATAATAAATTTTAATACAATCAAACTAACCGACCAAAGTCAGACAATTAATGCTGTAGTGGTAGATCTCTCGTATGCGAGGGGCAATCTAGGTAGGTACTACTGCAATGTCTATCTCTACCGCCAAGCAGAGGGAGGCATGAGCTATTATTTTCCCATTTGAAGGATTTTGTAGCCAGTGTAATTACTGAACTTATGCATTATAAGACTTCATCCCACGTCTTAGGATGAGAGCAGGGATATGCCAGGCAGCACTTTGTAATTCAGTTCAGTATGGTGTTGCTGCTGTTTATGGACAGTCGTATCACGCAAGCGAAATGCTCGTATCGTCATATAAAAAGTTCGCCGGTACAGATTTTACATGGTAGGAAGGACTCCAATTAATTAATTTGCGACGGGCCCTGTGCTGTGTAGTAACGCCACTGGTACTTGCAAAAAGATTTCATGCCAAATAATGTTTAGAGGTAACTAATACGCATCCGTCGTGTTGGCTACCCTCAGCATACGGCAAAAGAAATAAAATTAGCATAAAATATAACCAAGAATGTAACCGCGCCGGGAAACTCTTAACATAAATTTGATGGCGTGTTCGGCTGATTTATATTATGCTTTTTGGCTTTTGAGGCTGGTTTTACGCCAAATACACACTTTTTATGAATACCATGCAAAAACTGGATAAATATTCGTTAATAATTCACTAATAGATCCAGTCCATATCCTTTTTTACAGTAACATCCTTATTTTAAAATGTATTTAATCTTTAATAATGACCTAATATTCATGCATATGGATCTATCGTTTTTTTTATCCAGCCAAGGAGAAGTAGGCAAGTACTTAATTATTATAATACAAATATTATAATTGCAATGATGCGTCGTTATTCCGAAAATTGCTGGAATGAAGACGGCCTTTATTGGTTAATAACAAAACGAGATATTATGCCTACGCCTTACGTAGATATCCATTGTAATAGAAAAATATGGTTAGGGTCCCTATTCCACTTACGGGGGCATATCCATCTTTTTTCCATTACGGACATTCTAATCGAAGGACACCTCTCAAGGTTGTCCTTGAACTTAAATTTAGCGATAAAAAATATATTTTTGGAGGTACTAATATAGTTATTTTTAATAATCCGATCTCAACGGAAATAAGCCAGATAAGCAAGCCCATCATAAAGGTCAAGTCCAATCTACCACAGCGTTAAAAACTGTATTGCGGCTCTACATTTCAGTGGAGTGTAGGCAAAAAGGTAACACCATCACAACACCACTCTATATAAATGAATAGTTACAGCATTCTTATACCTAAAGCAACATTGTACGATATTTAAATATGCCGACATGTTGAAATTGAATCCGCAACGTTTTACGTCACATCCGATCTGCAACCGCCGTCCGCCACTGAGCAAGGTCGGTGTAACTCAAAATGTTTATGGCACAGGAAGTCGTTAATTAGGCCACAGTGATGTGTGGTAATACTTCTGTTAGTGCTAGCTTTCTAATGCTAAACTAAACATTTTATTACCTGCTAGTTATCCTAGCGGTTTCGTCCGCGTACGTCTCTCCAGAATAAATATCCCATATGTACATTTTCGGAAACAAAATTAGGTTATGTCTAATGTTAATTCAGAAATTAGTTTACGTTGTAAATTTCAGAAAATTTCATTCGGCTATTTATGCATTTAGTTCCAACATATTTTATCCAAACATTTCAACACGGTTTTCCATTAAAAAAGTAATCGGATCAAGCTTTCTTTGATATTATAATCTATAGTCGGTATTCACCCGGAATTTAGTAATTTTTTTACATTTTAGTGCAGTAAAATGATTGCACTGGATTTTGTGGTAAAAGCTGGGTAGTCCAAACTGTCGACTAACGAGACGATACATATTGCTTGAACTATGCAGACTTATCAATCCATGTACTCGCGAATAATTTATGAGCTAAGAACTAAAACAGCGAAAGACGACGCAAATTTCGTATTGTGTTTTTTCTGAGTTCACCACAGCCCGTTCTTACTAGTATAAAGGAATAATAGGAAGATCATGTGAAACTAATTAAAAAAAAACATAACTCTCTGTAGAAGGTTCTCGTTCAGGTTCTCAAAATGTTTACCCGTAATTACAGTACTCGGCAGTTAATATAACACATAAAGCTATATAAAGATATAAAATATACAGCAGTAAGTATCATACCATTATGTGATATTTACTAGAAGATATCATATTCGGTTAGCTTCGACTTTGAAAAAGTCACCTTATCTATGGGACATCGTGTTACCGACTTAGCTATGGTACATACTCTTTAATTGAACTTAATATTCTATAATACATACAAATATTGTTGACTACTGTACCAATTACTCAGATATCATCTAATGTACATTGACCAATATAAACGTGCAAACGAAATGAATACTTCCATACAATGTAAGAAGATCCATCCATCTAATGTTTGTATCCCATTCATCCGTTTGACGTCAGAGCGCTTAGAGCTGCCCATTGCCCCATAGTTAGCATGTGACTGAATCTAGTTACTGATTTGCGTAAATAGTGAAATTGAAAGAAATTCTTCGAAGCTTCTGTTCTAAAAATGTAAAACGATGGAACAACTCTTTTAAGTCGAGAACTACCTGTAAATAGTTTATGGCTTAGGCGACTGTTCCATTAGCAGGAGCGATTTGTAATTTTTTATACTTATACCTTTTCTTAAAATTCTATTTGTATGAAAATAATGAGAAATCATCGTATGAATATATCGTTAGTAAAATCAATACCAATTACTTTGCACTTGCGTACGAATGTGTAATGTGTATATTAAATCTATCTTGTATATGAAATCAACTCGCGGCATTTTGTTTTACTGCCGCCTTATTCTCTATTGCGGTACAAAGGTCATCAAGAAATCCACGAGCTAGAGAATAAACAGATTATCACGCCCACACACGGCACTGCAATGCTACTAAGCCAGGATCAACGCTTTAATGACACCCAGCACAAAGCCCTGCTAGGCAGGAAATCTAGATAGTAAATGAAAATAAATCAAGTAATAAATGGATTAGGAAATTAGAATGGTCTAAGGTTATTCACGAAATAATACTAATAAACTGTGAATCGTATTTGTAGCAATGAAACCGTGTTGTTAAATGTTATTTAGTTGGCTCCAAGAGGAAATTCTGATTACCTAAATCTAGATGCAATAAACAAACATTATCTGATACCATTACTGATTTGAATGATGTTTCTAATTCAATTGTTGAATTGTAAAACTTGCAAGATACTCAATACGTAAACAGTACTGAAACAAAACTCAAATCTGTATTTATTTATAAGCTGTGCATAGCAAAAACACTGTACATCTAAAACAGATTTGATATTCATAATGCCCAATAAAACACTGGCTATAATGTCCTCAAACGGGGATACAAGAAATCATATTGTTTAGAAACTCAAATAGATAATTTATCTATCTAGTATTTAGTGATATATATGTGGCCAGATTTATTTAGGTCCACATAGTGGAAAGTGGTTGTACAAGATACGCCTTTGCCTAATTCTTCAGGGGTTTAAGGCGTGAGTTTTCTGTGTGTGTGTGTGTGTGCTTTCCCAAACACGAAAGACCCAATTTTTGGATGTAATACATTTTCAAAATCAACAGTGAACTCTCATATCCCAGTTTCTGTCGGTTTCGCATCAGAAATTGGCTGACTGCTATCATGTTTTCACAACTGGCTTGCTAAAATACATAACGTCGAAACAATTAATCTATTTCGAAACACTGCATGCCCATAACACAATGTAAACACTGTTATTAGTTCTTTGAACTAGTAAAATTAGCACACAGGAAATGATTTGTACTGGAACATATTGCAGGGACGAACTTGAAATGTATTGTGGGGGGAATAATGCGACCTGTAAAGGAAAATACACTCAGCCACATAAAACTTTAGGTATAATATTAAGTTGCGACTGCTATAATGTCATCTCAAGTATGAACCTCTAGTAGGCGAAAAGAAATATTTGTCTCTTTTTCTTATTGTCAGATGGATGTACCGTTAAATAGTCTGACTCGCCCCAAATTACTCCATTTTTTTTTTTTAAGCTATAATTTAACTTTTATACTATCTATTGTTACAGCAATCACGAGGGATTTATGTGAATTCAAATTGTATGCACTCACATTATGATACAATAAAAATAGAAGATAAATTACATGTCCTTATATTATGAGAATGTTATTTATTTAAGTTTAACATTCCTTCACAGCACAGTATAGAAATTGCGAAGCAAATAGTGAAAGTTTGGTACACTGGTAGGTACCATATTTGGACGTTAAACTTGTGAAAGCTTTATGCGAAAGCGAAATCGTTATCAACTATACCAAAGACCTTTAAGTAGATTCTAATGTGTTTAAAAATCTTGTTGCATATTATAATATTATGTTGATATTATAATAAGGATTACTCATAGTCTGCAAGTTACCTACTCGATTCATAAGTACAAATAATTGAACATTCTTTTTTTTGTAATAGAATTTGTGGACGGTCTGACATCTTTTACCTTTCACAATCTTTGTTAGGGTTCATCGAGCCCCCGAACCTCTCCTATAATCCGTCCCTTCTTTGATATTATTTTGATCTATTTTACAGCAGCTTCTACTGTAGAACACGATCGCGTTTCCTATTTCTGTACGGCCTGTTACCATTATTAGCACCTATTCGTTAATACTGAAGAAATATATTTATCCAAAAGTAGGAACAAACCGCGTAATAACAACGGGTTCAAAGCACTGGAGGCACTCTCGAGTTCTAATTGTGTCGCCGCACGGAGGAAAACAGCTCTCTTCTAAGTTGTTTATTTTAATATTAAGGGAATTGAGCGGCATAATTGTGTGGACTATACATATATAGCTATTTAAGGAATGAACGAAATAATGTAAAAAATATTACCCAGTTTTATGTAAATCAAAATAATTCTTCTCTGCGTGTTATTTTAACAATTACTTTTCCTATGTTAGACATGATATAATTCAATACATGTAGAGATACGTACTAGCTTTTATATTAATATTTCTATAATTATCTTACCTGCTCTGAGATATCTATAACATAGTTTAACTGACATGACATCAAATTCACTATCAATGAGGGTCGAACGAGGGTCGAAACCCCACCCTTAAAGAATCTCATGCATACACACTAAGAATTAAACCTCTCATCACATAACATCGTATTGCGGAAGTGGACCATCACGAGTTCGCGTGACCGTTTACACGAAACGCACCGGTGGCACCGGATATTGTGAGCTGAGTAGTATGGGCGATATCCCAGCGCAGTTTACATTCCCGCACGGACGCTACGGGAACTGCGGACGAACGTGCGAAATATCATTTATCTTCATAGCAATAAGAAAATTATTATAAAATATCTAACAACATGGGACGGAATATACACGCCAGAATGGCAGCACCAGTTGCACTTCTGCCTTCGGGAATAAAAGGCGTAAGTGTGTGTGCACGTATATATGCTTAAACAAAACCAACAAGCTAGCAAACCCGCGTTATAATACATAAAGTAATACATATGATACAGATATGTGTATGTTTTTTCTTAAGATTTCGACTAAAGCAAATACGTTGTTGATAGTGTGTGCACAATTTAGTAAAAGCACCTCGTAATAGGACATTTGTGGCCATTAATTATAATTACGTCGGGGGGTATCGTCGTTCCTAAAATGCGTTCTTTCATAAATAAATATGCTATAAAGTAAAGTAAGAGTGCATCAAAGAACATAATAACAAATATAACCCGTCTTAAGCTGAATTGAATATGCCTGTCCATCTCTAACAGTCCCCGTGGCCAAAATAGACTGGGAAAACATCATCAATAGCACATTATTATAGTAAAATGACGTTCTTCTGACTATATCAACAGTAGACTAGGCTCGATGATCCGTGTGCCCTGCGCTAGCGAGTATTTAGAAAGCGAACGTGGCAGGAAGCCGTCACACTCTCTGCCCCCGGGTCAGTAAAACAGCATTGTTTTGGCGAAAATACATTCGCTTTCATGCTTTCTAAACTTCATGCTAAGCATATATTTTAAAATAAACAAAAATAATTATTTACCTATTGTAATGTCTGAAACTGTTGACCGTATTACAAATTTAAATTTTGAATGTTTTTAAATAATAATATTTTTTTCAATATCCCATCTTTTACTGCACACACGTCTCCGTATATAGTGGACTAGAATATCCAGTGTACAATGCCCTCATCGGACAAAGTTTTATGTGTTTTTTTTTCGAAAATAGTTTGGATTTGATCGTCCAAACATGGTTAATGGACAAACAGCTGATCACATTTTAAGCAATACATATGACACGTCAACCTCACTTTAGAATAAGATAAAGACATTGAGTACATTGGCTCATTTTTGAATAAAATAAACTCGTGAAATAAAAATATTCTTTTTTATTCTATCGGCTTTTGCCTTATAGACCTCAGTGTTCGTATGTTATCGGCCCGAAGTAAAATAAATAAGGTAAATTCTCGAATAAGGTAAATCTTCGATACACTTGTTGCCGTGGTACCAAAATGATATTTGCCGCGACATCTGATCTCTCTGAAGTTTAACTTCAAAGAGAAATAAAAATGTATAAGGGCGACATAATGTAAGCTTTGGCGGCATTACAAAATATTTAAATAAAAACCCAAAAATTAGAAAATGATATTATTAATTTCATTAACAGAAATTCCAAAAATATATTTTGTGGTAAGAAAATATTGTTCAAAAGAATCACGGACGCCTTGCTATAAACCTCCAGCAAGTTTAGCGATCGCATGCAATTGTAGCACTATAATTTTTCATTTATATTGGGATGACGACATACCATCCCTGTCGAAGCTAGCTAGCTCAACATTATCTTACAGAGTAGTTATTATCCATGTTTTAATAACATTAACATAAGCAATCGATAGGAAAATTACGTTACCGTCATTACATATTATTTTTTTACTACATAGAAAAATATTTAGTAAAGTTCTAGGCAGACCCGGACGCGTGAAATAGTATATTTGTCTGAATATGCAATATTTCGAACTGGCACAATGCTGAATAATGACTATTTGATGTTGTGAAATGAGAAACCGCACGTACTCGTAACAAATAAACTGGACCGACTCGAATTACACTACTATTACAATTAGTTTGGAAAACAAAAAACCTAATTTGAAACTAAACTGATTGTTTTGCCTATTCAATTTGATGGCTTAAAAGTTTTTGTTTCATTATCGTAAGTGCTCGAATACTTGAGGTATGATTTGTAAGGTTTCGAGTGCAATTTCAAAGTTCGCTAACTAATTTACCAATTCGAACAATAATTTAATAAACTCACGTCTTGTTTAGCCTCTGTTTAACCTTTCGGGGTTAAAGGCATACTTATATGTCAGTATATGTATATTTTCAGAGAATTGATGCGTGCAAACGCAATTAGGCCGGCCGGAATAATTGTACCGAGCGTCAAAGGATACTTGGGAGTTTAGTCTTTTGCAGGATGACATCTTCCTTGGGCTTCACTTCGGTTAACACCATATGCAATAAAGTCACTGCCAAGCCCACAAAAAGTATTATCATAATGTAACACTTCAACACCTAACGTAATTATATTATGCGACAAAACGACAACGTCAAAAACACGCCAGCACGACTATCAGTCGCAGAGCGTAGATCAAAAGCGCGACGCTATAAATCAGTAGCGACGTTTACTATCGTCTTGTTTGCTCTCACGCCTCCGACATCTCGATTCATTAGCGTAAACAAATTAATTCAGTTTTTATAACCGCAGTGCTAAGCCGTAACCTTTATTCTTAGTTGCGGGAGTTTATGGAGTATAAACTAGATTCCCTCCTTTCCTTTATGTGGGGATAAAGTAGGATATATAATTATTTATACCTTTTATGAGTGTGTTTTTGGTAGATGTCAGTTTAAGTATGTTTGGGGACTTTATGTATATTTTATGCGTTATTTGGTAGTTATTATATTAGAAGGTAAAGTTTGTGAGTTTAAATGTGGGAGCTTATCCACGCACCCGATTCTGAATTGGTTGATTCTGATTATTTTATTAATGCTACATTATACCTAAATGCTCCGGACTGGTTTTTATTCGGGGAAATAATTGTTACGAGTTCATACTGAATCTATTATATGATTTTTAACACTATACACACTAATAGAGTAGTTATTCATAAAAAAGAGCAGCGGTATAAAAGTTTCATAAAACCTAGGAGTTACAAGGTAGGTACTATGGAATATTAGTAGGACACGTGTATCCGCCCGAAAAGCAACCACCACACCGTACAAATGATATAAAACGCCACTCTAGTAACCATAAGGTACATTAGAGTAACTGTGCCAATGTAAAAAAGATAGTTTTGACGAGATCAATGCAGTACTGTAAAGTTTTTTTTTATTTAAATTCTTATTGCTATTGTTTATGGACATACGTTGATCAAACTAAGAGCTCGACTCCTAATCGGATTGGATAAAAAGATGTCTGTTTAAGGCGGTCGGCGCCCGCAGGATCGTCTAATTTATTCTTCATGCATACATCCACATACCTCCGTAACAACACGACAGCCTTCTGTTATAGTTCCATCACGATTCTAAACAATATGGCTGCGTAACGAATTATACGTACATTTATATAGGTACCCATAATACAGTTGTTGCAATTTCCTCACAATATTTTTTTCTGATACTGTGTAAATATTCTAGCAACAACTATCAAGTTGTAGAGTATCAACTCTACAACTTGATAGTTTACATACATACATCACGCCTCTATCTTATAGGAATAAGTAGAGACTATGGAGTGCCACTTTGTACGATTCTGACATACTTCTCTCGGTAGATAGTTTATAGATATAAATAATAGCAATACTACCCAGAACTTTGCATTACCACGATACTACCATGTGATTGGAGACGTTGGGAGTTTTTGGATATTGTTTGTCTTGTAAATTCACTGCCGCTGTCCTACTGATCATAAACTGTTACACAACTATTTGTAAGCCCTAAACTGCTCAGTGATCGACAAAGCGACAATTTTTACGTATGGATATAAGCTTTCCCATACGAGATACATTTGCATTTGCAAAAACTACTTTATGACTGAGTAAATTCGGGTCGGAAATAATCCAATAAAAATCAGATCTGTATGCCGAAGTGAAATAAATTTCAATTTTATTAGCAAGATGTGTTCATCTAAAGTAAGAATGTCATAAAACGCGTCTCCTTTACGTGTTACGGAAACGTTAACGGACTGCGGTCCTTGTGTGAATGAACTCTGCCGGCCTTCACGCGGCGCGGCGTGAAGGTTGGCCGAGTCATCGACCCCCTCCTGTAAGGCCTACTGCACGCGACTGATATATCGGTAACACTAATGTCAGTGAAACAGAACATAGGCCGTTAAATAAATTATCGAAGCTCTAAAAAATAGCCAACATTGGCTCACGTTCAAGCAACAGCTTCAATATGGCTATTATGGTAAAAATAATAATATCCTGCGTCACATCGTTGAACAGTATATAACGTTGGTGAAGAGTTAATGGTTTCGTTACCTCTAGGCTCTATCGATCAAACTTTAGTTAAAAGGCGTGAATGCCTGTGTGCCGCAGAAAAACTATTTTATAATGAAAGAATCCCTCTTGAGCCTAAGCATCATTAATTTTGTTAATCAGCCATACACCCGCTGGTTTTCGTGACCTATCCATAAGTGAGTATGATCATTTATCATCAGCCTCCTCAAGGATTAATTTCCTTGTTTACCGGTTTTCTTAATGAGACAATAATTTTGGATTATAAAGACTTAATCACACAAACTAACTCACTACTAATGTAACATTCATAATATACATTTAATATAAATCAGACTTTCTAAGACTTTGGTAAAAATCAGTCTCCGATAAAACGCTGTAATCTGCGTCGCACGAACGCGGATCAGTTACCGAATTACTTTGATGTGCTTTATAATTTGAGACAAATGGGTTTGTTTGTACTTGCGGCGTCTCCAAGTATATGAAGAATAAAATAACTCACACCTATATTGGCCACATTATAGTTTGCAGTGAGCGAAAGTACTATACAATTATAGACCATTTTAAGTGATAAATGTTCTACGCGCGTTTACTACTAATATTATATGGAAAAGCGTTTTAATGTATCGCGCGTTTTGTATAGTTTCAACAAGGCGGCGATATTAAATTAAGTATAACACGGGTTTAGAATTGTAAAGACCTCTGTCTAAATATAAGTTTTGCAATTAGCCAAATAAAGGATTAAATACCGATTTATTTTTAACAATGGATAAAAATACTTTTTTATTAAAGGCAATTCAGATGTAGGTCTTACAAATTAATTCTTTAAACTTAATCTAGATCGTATCTCTGTAATTCTGAATGTAGGCCGTTTTGATTAAGCTGGTTAACATCACCTTTTCCTACCCAGCGACTCATATTTGGCCCGCGCGCATCGCACCACGCACCGCATCAATTCAAACGTTAAAACGTAATAAAATAATTTATACTGATTCTACTTTGGGATAGAAACGCCGAATTATCAATAGCCTGTATCTAAAGTAATGCATTAAAAACAGTTTAATAAATAGGTAATTAAGAATGAAGAATGAATGACTGAAAACTCCACTCGCGACACTAACGGCGCGGCGCGGCGTAGCGTAGGTCAAAAGTGAGCGCGCTCCGTGACCCGGAACGAGGCGTCATGTCATGTGCGACCCATTGCACAGATTATACGGGGATCGGGATCAAACGAGTAATAGCTTCATTCTGCTTTGTGAAGTCTATCAACTTTTATCCCTTTCCAATAAGTTCGTGAGGCAATATGCTTACATATTAACTGTATCTTGGCTGAAAGTTTATTTCTTGATTACCGCTGTTTCGTCTATTTATTAGCCAAGCTACGTGAAAACAGTGTTTGGTTTGAGAACATTGTAACTAGTGTATCACCGGGTATTCATATAACAAGAATTCGGAGTACTGCGTGTTACTATCTAAGAAAAGGCATGCTAACCACCGGGATCTACGCCTCGTGATATGATGCTGTATAAACATAAGATTATGTAGTGCTATTTATTAAAAAAAATTGGTTTTGTATGCGTACGGCTTACCGCTGAGTTACCCTCTCATCATTTCATAACTTTTTAATATAGGTTCATATACATCAATAAGCAAGAATACTCACATATAGTCCTGACCCCACACTAAGAAAGAAATCACGGTGTTAAAGCTAACTAGGGCTTTGTATACTCGAGTGTTCAAATTATTTACTGTTAAATATTTCAAAAAAAACCTTATTAAATTGTAATTTTGTCACAACCAAATAATATTACGACATCAAAAACCGACAACTGTCTGATGCGGAGAAATACAGAACAGCTATAAAGGCAACCCTGAAAACACATACACGTGGCTATAAAACCAGTGTACACGCTAGAAAATGCATTCAAATGTGCTTAAAAAAACATGATGGAGTTGTTCAGCCCGTTGGGAGCAAAATGGAAAATAAATACTGCTCTGTTTACACCACCAACGCGAAACATAACGCGACGCTGCGTTGCGGTACACAATTTCTTCACTAATATAAATCTCATCGTCTATCAGTGATATCTAAATTACTTTCGACATATTTGAAGACGACAATTAATGCTTGAGCACCTCCAATTTACAACCCACAACAGCACGTTTCATAGCCAGTTGCACCGCAATCGAGCTTTAGTTGAGTTCCTAGTAACATTCAAATACCTAATTATTTAATAAACAATTCAGCAGCCATTTCAATATATTCATATAATTCTGACAATACTTTTCACGTAACTTGGTACAAACATCTGTAATTTCTTATGTGTACATCCGCAATATTATATCTATGTATCTGTACTGTCACGTTAAGTTTAGTTTACTTGTTCCTTAAAATGCGTGGGATTCAGATTTAATTACATTTTATAGGTCGTGCGTGGAGAAATATTCCGTTTTACAGTCTCGAATAAAGCCCAAGAAATTATGTCGCCTGAAACATATTTTCGACGTCACACAAGTTTCATGTGTTTACGTTTCAAACATTTCATTACGATATAAAAATAAATTGCAGTGCGTAATACGATACCATCATATATGTTCTTTGTGTTCCGAAATAAAACATATAATTACGATTAATCGTTGAGCAACTCTCGTGACGACCAAGTCTTTGAACTACTATTACGAAACAATATCAGGTTACGAGGCTTTTCCTTTCTTCGATGTTTTTGTGTATATGCTATTTATCTACAAGATTAGAGATTATCATTTGAGAAACACGTGATTTTATTTTGATGTTCGGAGCATTATCCGCGGTATATCATCAACATCCTCAACGAATTACGCTATACTCCTATCTACGCTTTTAGAGATTTAGATTTTAATGCGTGCGTATTCCTCAATTCCAAATCTAAACAAATACGCAATAATAGAAAACACGTATAATCTAGATCTACAAAATCTAGCAAATAAGAATAAATCTATGTCGATGGTGCGCCAAAACCCACATATTTTCAATATAATATAAAATGGACGTTCATGCGGTTGCCAAATCCTAAATAGTATAATTTAAAACAATGATACAGATATTTTCATGGAATTCAGATCGTTCGTTTGATCCAAATATATTGCATCGATGTTTGTGGTTAATCGTATATCATGCAAATATTTGAATTCTGCGGCGTAAGATTGGCTTCAGATTATGTGAGAAGCTGCGAGCGACTTTACGAATGATTAGGTGGAGCAATATTACTTTTAATCTTCTTACAGGAGACTAAAACTATTGAGCAAGTGGCAATGAGTAGGGGAGACCGGGTTCAATTAGAACGATTTTGGAAAAACCAAATAGTATGAGGTCAATATACATACCATCTGATCGTCCGGTCCGTACATGCTACATAATTAATATAAGTAATTATTTTAACAATTTCTGAAAATACTTCCGCATTTGTTTGTTCCACTACCGCTGCCTGTTTCAACATAGCCCACTCGGCAATAGTAAAAGCTCTCGCGGTCCACTGCGCCAGTTGCATTGTTTACATTTTACATGCTACGTCGAAGCAGTCACTAAACTGTGCGGCGCTGCAGCATCATTAAGCGCTACTGAACTCCAGTGTCTAAAGTGTCACAGCGATGTACAATCAGTAAAGTTTGCGCCTTACCACCTTTCAATACTTTATTGCGGACGGTTCACAAATTACAATTTCTCGATACGCACATATTTAGATTTCACTGAAGTACCTAATACCTATATGTTTCACATGCCTTGTATACCTTACACACCCTATATATTTCATGCGTCGTATTTACTTCATGCGCCTTATATTATACTTTTGTGATTCATGCTTCCGAGTTGGGATTTGAAATGCATCTATACTTTGGTGCGTAGTCTGAAGAAACGCGATAGTTCGTTATTTGCAGCTAGTTTCAAACTTGTGGTCCTAGCATAACTCGGCCCGATGAAAAAAATAATAATCACAAATAGCGGTTTAGTAATTATACCACTGTAATTTACTAACGTAGATTTGAAAGGAATAAGATGTGCATTTCTTGAGCACTTTTACAATACTACATGCATCATGAAGCGCTGTAGCGATGATCTACTGTGCTTAGAAATTTCAACAGGACCAAATCGGAAAAATCGTGTCCTTTTTTTCTCACTCATAAATAAAGGAATCCAGGTGGGTTTTCGGTCATTAAAAAAGTTTGTAGATCGTACGTTATGCCATAGAAAAATTCCCACTTCATTTTTGCGAGACAATACTAGTCGCCCAACCAGCTGCTCCATTCGGTGTAGACGATAAAAACTATCGATATTTCTAAGAGCACACAATACAGCGCTGCAGCATACCAGCGCCACTGATCGTCGCTCCAAATTGTTGACAATCGCCGTTTCCACGTGTTTGGGCTCCGCTTTACACTCAGTCAATTTTCTAGGTCTCTGTCGAATGCTGTTCAATATAGTATTCATGAAAAGTAAGAAGATTTATTCAATAAAAAGTATTATTTTATGATGTTTTGGGAAAGGTGTAGTCGCAAAACATTTTTCTCGCAATATCGACTCAACTCACCGACGTCGAGTTATATTAACTCAAATTAATATAAGGACCTTAGTTATTTCTGGCAGAAATATATTATTCAATGATATTTTATACTCGACAAGTTTAAAGAAACCAGTGTGTGATATTCCATGATAAAAAGTTGGAAAACAATCTATATTATGACTGTAGTGATCCAGAGCACGATCCGTTCGACGCCAACGCAATCTCTATTAAAAATCAAAAACTACCTATCTACGAGAATAAATGACCTGGATAAAAAGCAGTGGCGTGCTGTTGTGAATAAGGACAAGCCAAGGCAGTACAAAAAAATATCGCAAATACGTTAAACATAAAATGTGTATTAGAAAAAAATATCACTTTGCCGGTCCAGGGATTCAACACCGGGCCTCGGAGTGGTGGACGTACCGCACACGCAATACAACTAACTATGCAACTTACAAATAAGGTACCTTCATTTAAAGACTAATTGACCTATTGCCACCTCTTAAAGGAAGTTTTTCTAGTGCTAAATGACAAACTACACTATACTATATCAATTATCAATTAATCTTATAAAAAATAAAATCATTACGTTTATTATAGTTTCAACAAGCACGGCTTGTTTAGAAACTTCGTCACATACTCACTGTACCTTCTTAATTTATGAAATAATGAGGTTATTTGATGTTTACTGAAATTATGAAAAGAAATTAATGCATTCATAATATGTTTTTGTGAATTAAAATGTTTTGATAGCACCCATTGTTTACAAAAATCATTATCCTTAATTATAAATATTCTAAACATTTGTCTCGTTCGAGAAAACGTGTAACAGTAACAATACAACTTAATAAGTACTTATTCGCATATGAGCATCTCACACGCCAATGAGTTTTGGATACTGGTCTAAATACCTTGTAAGTTTTTTCAAGTCAGGCATACATATCGGGCCATTCTTCAGGTAGTTGAAAGTTATTATTTTTCATAAACTCACAAATTTACCTTATTCTCGCTAATCACAACTTTCACACACTTTAAACAATCACAAGTCATAATTTCACTCATCTCTTTTGTATTTCAATGTTAAACTCAAAAATCACTTACAAAAAAAAACTATAAAATTTATCAACGACCCAATGAAAACAATGGACTGGTGTTGCCAGTTCCGAATTAAAATTATACCTCAAAATTATTGGAAACATTGACTGGAAAATAAAATTATAATGCAAATAATAATCAAAATTATGTAATTAGATAGTACCTTGTTTTGAAAATGTACTTTCGGTATTATCCTATAATTAAAAAAAAATCGTTCTGTCACGTTTGAAATACAAAAAAAATCTGATTATCTTTTGAAAAATGGGAAAATCACAAAATTTTGCATATAAAGAAAAACCCTCGTTTACTGTACCAATAAAAATATGTAACAATAAACTACATTTAACACTACGAAAAATATTGTTTTCAAAAGTTTATATTAGGATGTAAGCAACTTTATCTATCAAATATTAGTTAAATCTATTTAATTAGAATTTCATTGCCCGTTAAATATCTGGTTTGTTTTTTTTGTCGCAAAATTTTAAATACAGGAATTTGCTACTAAGCAAAGCATGCACTTAGCATCTGTAGGGAAATGATGTTACAGCGGCGACGACGGCCCCACATTGCACGTTAAATGCTACAATTTTTTTTTTGTCAAAAACATGTAGATAAAGTTACTGTAATTTGTTTCAAAACAGAATCAGAAAATTATATTTTAATTATTGTACAAACGTATTAAATAATTTTAAATTAATATAAAAATTACTTTCCAAACAATCACCGGCTGTATGATCTAAACTTCTTTAGCCTTTCCAGTCGGTAAGAATAAAGTGAGCAAACCGCGAATTAGTAAAAGTTAGGGTTAATAAAAATTCCTTGTGCGAAATACATACATTTATTATGTAGTTATTGAACAAAATTAAGGTAGACATTAAATCAGTTTTAAAAGTTTCATACCTTTGTTAAGTAACCGAGTCATAACGTTTGCTTCAGTCGCTGTTCTTTTTTAAATTCCATTTTTTATCTCGGTGTGTCGTGTCCTTTTTTGACGATTAACGTTGTGGTGAACTCTGTTGATAGCGAGTGTTATGGTGATATACATATCTGTTTACAAAAAGATTCGCACCAATAAGCATTTTAAATTTGAGATTACTCTAAACGGTGTTTTGCCTTTCACTTCCAAGTATTTCGTTTCGAAGAAAATAGTAAAATAAAACAATAATTAGGCACAAGTTAGAACATTGTCTAATTATGTTTATTGATGAGCATCTAAGCTTAAATATGTGCGTATCCGACTGCTTTTGTGCTGTGTTAACTTTTGTAAATATTTTAATAACCTCTAAATTTATACCTTTGCCTCCATTTACGCTTTCTGGCAGAATTGATCTATATGTAGATTATGAAGTGTGAATCCTGCAACTCCGCACGTTGACAAGGTAAGTGGTAGGTATTATCAGTTTTATACGTGTGTGTCTGTAGTCTGTACCTATTTATGTTTTATATAATAACAGGTTCATTCCTATCCTGGGAATATTTTATCCCACATTACATACGTTTTAATTTCTCGGTCATTCACCCTGCAAGGGAAGTGAAAAAACTAATTTAAGCAGAAAATATTATAATTTAGTCATAAGTTTTAAACCCTTTACCATTTTCTCTATATTCCATTATAGAACCTAAAACTATTAATGGATGCTGAATAAATTATAGAGGCTATAAATAAACTGGTCTATAACTTTCACGCTTCGTTTGGTTTCGTGTCACGCAAATGGTTAACTTTGCGCTAACTTTTAGGCCACAGACAGCCTCGTCCCTTTCGAGAACTATTTTTCCCGCCTAACAACTTTATTCATGAAAGTAGGTTTTAACGCAATATTTTAGTAAGCGAATATGTTCCAAGTTAAATCAGCTATGTATGGTGTTATATGTATTACGTATAGATCATTTCATCCACGAAGATGCGCCCCGCTACTTGCCCTAATCGCTTAAAATGTCCATGAGCAGCATACGGCGCGTCTTCGTTGATGGAATGACCTTTATGCGAGACTAATTAATATACGTTATATTCTAATATGTGATGCCTCTATATCTAATGCCTCTTTTTGTGCTAGTACCTATAGCGGATGAGTTTTAAAATTTGTATATTATGACATAAATTGAAAAGGTGTATAAATACACTACTAGAAAGCTAAATTATGAACAGAAGTTTTTATTATCGTCAGCTGGAGGTTAATACTCAGACGTGGAGGGGAGTAGAAAGGAGTTGTATATATTTGTTTGCATAATACAGCATAATTTTGCCTTTCTGCCATTTGTGTTTCTAATTAGTCTCTACTTTACCGTGAATTTCTAATGCCTATTGAATTACAATTAAGGGTTTAGCGGGCTCACGTTACTCTTTTTAAGCCTTTTTGAGCCGAGTTTAATAACCGCACCGCGGCTTGCCGATATTTGCGATTCAAAGTTGTAAGCAGACATTGCTTTGTTCTTATTTGAATTTGCTTTTTATCACTTGACATTATAATATGCCTTGAAGGCAAGACGATGCTACACATTATGATTCAACGTACTAAGTGGCGAACGCACTTACATTAATGATCTTTGTATGACAAGTACAGATCGTATTGATGTATGATGTTTATGAGCGAACGGACCGCGCATCAGTTTTCGAGACATTTACTTCCCTAAACATTATATTATTTTAAAAATAGATATTTAAGCTTTATATTCGTTGCGCGCGACGTGAATGTCTAGTAACTATAGTATTATAATATGAAACACGCACATACTCTCCTGAACAGGTAGGCGATTGAAACGAGAACTTTTCGTGTATGTCGCGGAGTATTATACTTATTCCAGAGACGTTATTAAATGAACACACTACAGATTTAACACACCCACGACAATCAAAATAAAAAATGTCCAAGACATTACTGTCAATAAACTCTAAATTATCCGAGTGGCTCGTCGGCGGTAACAATACGCCAATTAAACAGCGGCCCCGACCTTGCACTGGTTCGGCGTGGGTTCACTCCCGGCGCGGACGTCACTCGCACTCTTTCATGCCATCGACCTTGTTTGAGAAATGGCAAGTTACACTTTTTATTTGTTGCTGTCTGCAGTATACACTTGAAAATTTTATTATGTTGCGTTGGTTTGTAGCTGCGTGAAAGTTCTGTCCTGTAATGAAATGCATATGGGGCAGTGCGACGTTGTTACTAAAGGTAAACAGTCTATAAGTATATTGATCCAGGACATGTTCGTATACAGACAAATTTCATACAAATCCGCTCGATGGTTCACTCCGACAAACCTGCGTTTTCACAAACTTACATACCTACTAATAAACTAAATTTAGATTCTAGAACCAGAACTTACTATTACATAAGTACTAGAACTTATTAATATTCCTGCCTGGCTGCAGTCACAGGGTGTCAATAATATCAATCATAAGAAAATAGATGCATGGCCATTGTACGTGCAGTGCATAGACACGGCTGGTCACTCGGCCGGTATGAGGAAACTCGCGTGCGAGTTCCCGTGGGACTCGCCTGGCGCAGTTAAATAACACGCCAACTTTCCTAATAACTCATCACATACGCATTATTCCGCGAATTTGTTTTGCTGTTGTGATTCATTCTCTATAAGGAAGAAAATATTGATTTAAGATAATATTATTTTCGTTGGTTTATTGACAGGGTACGTAGATTTTGATGTGTGAGGATTGAGGTTTCGTACTGTTACGTGAGTCGAGTTGCGAAAAAAACTAGTATACATACAGAGTAGATTTCTACACGATTTGGTACATGATCTATTTTAATCTGACTGCATAAGAAGGTAGGTAAAGCTTTTTCGTAAAATTAACCAGAATCGACATAAACTATAAATTACATTATTTCAGCTTGTCCATCTCGTGCTTTTTGACTTGAACACGTGTGTTCATGAAGGGCACGCTGCTATCGGAAACCAAACAAAAAATCAATATTAACTACTACTACCTACTAAACACTTGTAATAAAAAAAATTGGTACTGATCTAGAAAAACTGTTTTAATCAAAAATATAGTACCTAATTATATTAAATTCCTTCTTTCATGTAGCAATTTAAATATATTACACCTTGTAGTTCTAGTCGTTACTGGACGCCACTCCACAAGACATCAGGTGTAGTGGAGTCCCTTCAACGGACCCGCATAAAAGAAATTCAACGATGACGTTCTCAATTTAGATAGATCCGGCACTTACTATTACACCATTTGGCATGCCGTTGCGTAACCATATTGTATCACTTTCGATTGTGGAGGATATGGCAGCGTGCCACCAAGGCCTCGGCTCCAAAACACTTCATTAGCATGCACAGCACTCGTACGCGTGTTTATTTACCAACAGCACTGACGTGATGCCAAAGTTGATTGTCACCTGTCATTTGACACCATAAACGACAACTTAAAATGATGCACTGAGCTTAGATGGAATTTGTTATTTTACACTATACTTTAATTAATAAGTTATTATGGTTATTAGTCTTCATAAAATTGTCAACGGGTTTGTAATTATAATTTGGAGAACAATCTCGAATGAGTCTTTACATAAATCATGTAATAAACGTTTTCCTCATTTAATGTTTCCTGAGAAAGATGACATATTGTCTGCCGGCATCTCTTTTGAATGTGGGCACTAACAAATTGGTTAAAAAGCGGGTGATCTTAATTATATAAATTATAACAGCATAGGAGCTGACGAAATCTTTAAAAGTCGCTTATAATAATAACCATTTTTACAAAGAAAAATTGATTCATAGGAGTGTTTAACATTTTTCCTTAAATCGGAACATATTATGTACTTATATCACACATCACGACATAAATAGACAAAACGTACTATCTTCCCAAAGAGACTTCTATATACAAGACCTGCCAACTAGTACTAGCGCGTATCACGGTACCACTACATGCATTTGCTTTAGGCTATAAATGACTTCATATCGAAGAAAAGGAGTTAATTTTGGAAGTTCAGTAACTCCATTGTTAGTGTAACCACATTGCATCAATATTTTCGTTGAATATTTATAACTTCCTTGTATACATTCAGCAAACTGTTTGTAATTTTGTTTTATGTCTTCATTCATCTCGAGAGAAATAAAGTAAATTTCATATTTTATTTATTTACAATACACGCTGACAGACTTTCAAAACATTCAACGCATATAGAAATAAAACTAAAACATTTTCATAACAGTAAGTCCGCAAGTGATAGATGGTGTGTGCGGTCACCGTAATGATCTAACGCTAGAAATATTGCAAATTTTAAAAAAAGAATTAACGTATCGAGGCTTTCAACAATCGTACTAATTTCACGCCACACTATAGAGTTCATATTAGAATTTCCTTCATTCTTCATTTCTCTGTGAATATAACGCCGGTAAGGCGGGTTTTTCGTGCTGCAAATAAAACTGACTGGGTTAATTTTATCCTAGTTATTTTTCTTGTCTTCATCTTCCGCTTTCATGTGGACTTGAATTACTTTTAAAACTTTTGAAAGGAACCATAGCACTAATAATAGTAATATTACGACGTCTAGATACAATCGCTGTACGGTAGAGAGTTCGAGAGCCCTTGAGCGTAGGTGAGAGGCTCCTTTCGTGCTGATTACCAGATTGATGTAGTAGAGTAACTCTTGTTGAGGAGTTGCTATTCTGTTCTGGAATAATTCAGCACCTGCTTTTGCGTTGATCCGGTAGCTAGAATGGAATGTAATAGTTGAACTAAAATAGGTTCAGTAATTAACTACACATTAATAAGGAGAAAAAAAAGAAGTAATAATTTATGGTAGGTTTAACAATATTTAAAGTTTCAATAATAAAATAATATTCACAAATTCGTTTTCTAACAAAGTTAAATAAGTTAAAGTGAATGCAAAATATACAGCAATTTCGATTCAAATTTGAGCCTTTAATATGTAAAATATTTTGTCATTGCCCATTGTAAAGTCATGCTTAAACCCTAAGATCTTTTGACAGAATAAAAGACCGTTAAACGACAAGCGTCCAATAAATATGAAATTTTGCGACTAACCTGTTATTCCCAAGAATTTCATTGATAGCACTTTTCAAAGTATAGGCCAGGTATTCAGAATAATTAACTATAATAGCCCTGTCTCTGGCCTGCGCCAAGTCGATATTAACGAACTGGTCTCCAACGAGTGGGATACCGATCACTGGAACTCCGTAGTAAGTGGCTTCTATGAGAGAAGTTAATCCTCCGTTGTTGATAAAAAGTATCGTGTTCGAGTGATCTGGAGAAAACATCATTAAATATTATTTAAAACTAGTGATTTGAATGAAGTACTTTTCTGGTAGCCGTATGAAGAAAAATACTAAACCAGTAAGTAAATTATGGGATCTTTAATAAAACGGATACGTCTATCATAATTTTTGTCTCCTAATTTAAATTACTATAATTAGATATAATTACTGTTACTACTTATAATTTATGTTTAGTGTGAGTTACCGAAATAAACGAATTTTCTTTCTTTCTATTTTTTTCTTACTCAATATGCTGGTTTGCGGCACCCATCTGAAGGTGAACACATTCTCGGGCAAGTTGTCCAGCTTCTTGTCAATAGTCCAGATGACGGTCTGTTCCAGTTGCTCGAACATCTGCAGCAGCTGATATTTTACGTGATGAATCAAGTCCTGGCTCCTCGCGTGCGATCGTAAGCTGAATAGTATTACTCCATGTTTGGCGCTGTCCAGTATGGCTTGCAATTTCTGAAGATTGAATTATACTAAGTGTTTGAGTATTTTGATTTATATGATCAGCACAGTAATTGTATAACTATAACATAGATACAAATGCTACTTTCAGGAGTCAAACCTGTGGGAGTGGCTTTGTGGGTTCCTCTAAGTGGTGTCCACCAACATACTTCACATTAGCAGGCAATGGCAAGGTCTGTCCCACAAGAGGATGCGAGTTGACTAACAACAACGAACCATTGTAGACGAGCGACTCATAATCTGATGGTATTCGATCATGAAGTTTCAAAAGAGGACGGTATAGCTCGTCGTATATTGGAGTTTCTACATAATGCATTGTGTAGCTGAAAATAAATAAACTACTCACAAAAACATAGGTACAACTTCAGATGAAACTTAAATATCTAAAGAACATCAATATCAGAAACTGCCTTTATACAAATGTTTTTGTGAAATAGCTCCCAAGAATATTTATATTTATAAAACATGTATATTCGCTTTTAGGTACAAACATTTATTTAAAGCAGTAGATGATATAAATCCTCGAAGCAGACAGAATTCCTATAATTTAATATTCAGTGACGTGCAGAGACTAACAAAATATAACAAAAGCTGCTTCGCATTGTGTGTGCATGTTTACAATTAGATACCAAAATATTTAATAGAATTAAATAGCAGACTTTATTATTAAGAACTGTTGAATGTTAATACTTACCTCCTACGCTCCTAGTACTTGTTCTTGTGGAGGTACGATGTACGTAATGAATTTTTAAAGTTGTTGCTTTTATTCTACCAAACATATATGTATAAGATTGAATTATTAAAATAAATTTTTAATACTATATAAATTATTATTATTATTATTATTAAAATGATATTAAAAGCTCTCAAACTTACAACATCCTCGCAGACATATATATTTGCCGCCCCAGCCTTTGCAATCTTGAAGTTATGGTATAGGGCGGAGATGCGACATTCCTTGCTTGGAAGTCGACGGCATATGCCGGATTTGTTTGCCCATGCACCAGCTGCAATGTCATCCAGTTGGGGTCTAAAGTGCTGTACCATATTAATGGGCACTCGTATAGAGCTGCTAACCTGAAGACAAAAATTGGAATAAAACGTTTAGCCCATGTACTACAGTGCAATATTCAATATCCTAAAGTCAAAAACGCAAAACATCTTATTGAGCTAAGATTTTTCAACTTTGATAAAGAAATCAAAAAGAAATCGAAGAATAATAATATTCTACTCACGGTGCCAAAAGACCACTGTAGTACCACTCGGCAACGACTGCATCATAACCAACGTTAGTATCTAACAGTAGATTCTGGACCAACTGATGACGTAGAAGACGTTGTGCGTGTTCCACACCCTCCTCTAGCAATTGATAAGGCGGCTGATCTTGCATCAGACTTAGTGTTCCCGAATTCACTACATCTAAAAAAAGAATTTGTAATAATTTTATAGCTGTAATATAAAAATAAAATAAAAAACATAAATTGAAGTGACTTTGTTTATAGTTTACTTGGAATTAATTTCAATTTCGGTATATTTCACCCTAAACCAAACTTTCAATAAAATCCATTTAACGCAAATAAAAGGTACTTGATTGTGGAAGGCTTTGTTCTCGAAATTAACTCTCTCCCTACAGGACACCTGGAATATCATTAAAATACGATCCGAGTTTGTTATGGGCGGTATTGTCCGCTGTATGGGGCCAACGTGCCGTGTAATTGGGAAATTTTGTGTTGCAATAAAACCCTGGAGACGTGGAGGCGTGTGGCTAATGACTGTATGTAGAAGTGTTTTCCTAATTTGAGGGCTTCAACATGTATACGCCAAAAAGTTGTAGAAATGTACTGCAAACCTTGTTGTAGCATGAAAGCTGATTTAATTTGGTTGGTACACGGTCTTACAGAAAAACACAGTAAAGTGTCAATTGAGCTGTAGTGTTTCGCACTGTCAATCCCCTTTCATTTCCTCATTATTTATATTTCTTCTGACCACACGTGAAGGCCACTTAAATATTGTTAAATGGCAAACATTACATATTTACTTATATAGTCTCTCTTAAAGTCTTACCTGTATCTTCATGGTCCACTGAGCTGATGTTGATGCAAATGAGTCGTTCGCTACTCTTCAGCTTAGAGTAATTCGATACATACGTCACCTTTAATAAAATAAAGGATCATATTTTAGATATGCTATTTTTTCCTAAAAACCTAAAATACTTTAACACAACCTATGTACAGGCTACCTATTTTGGTGTCGGTGGCTAATTAAAATTAAACATTATTTTCGTTCATATATTTATTAGTCATTGACTCCAAAATTAGTCCCCGTTATATCGGTCATGTTAAATTATATTTTGGTTTTTGAAAATAGTTTATTTTTTTGTTATTCTCCCGACGTCTCGAACGACTGTATAATATTAAAAAAAAATGTATAATGTAGGTAGATATTGTAAGTTTGACTTTTCGGACGACCAATACTTCAGTCCTCTCCGTGGCAATGAGGTCTGTAAGCTTTCGAAACGTCAGGACAAAAATATAATACAAATAACCACAATAAAATCTGATAACTAGGTTTATTTCGATCTCTAACATTCGCGTAAATATAAGCAATCATTAAATAATATATTACAATTCAAACTATGGGTTGCTATGTGCACCGCAATCGTCACCTTGATAGGAGTTTCAAAGTTAAGTTACATGCTGCCCAGTAACATAATACTAATATCAGTAATCTTCCAACCGGACCACAACAGTTCCTTGAAAATAAACCGCTAATGCCTACTCCGATAGATTCCTTTATATAGAATGCCGACGGCTGAATACCGCCTTCCTTTCTAACTATCTTTCATTCATTGCTCTTTATTTTATTCTCTTTTCTTTCATATAATTTGAACGAAATGAATTCAAATTCTCAGCTATGAACGTTTCAACTCTTATAGGCATTTATTTTCCATTTACATTTTCACTTCCGTACTAAACAACCTTGAAAGGGGATGCTTCCCAATTAAATTGTTTTAATATCTCCCAGTTTAGATCCCTAATGTTCCAAGAACGACGTAATGGCATTACAATGATATTAATAATGTATTTTCCTGTTGAACACTTTGTCGACTTTAAATGTATTCCCTTTTCATTGACTATAAAATTTATATAACATCGCCTTCTTAGTTTAATGAACGTTAAACTGTGGAAATTTTACATAGAAATAAATTAATGTTTACATATTCGTTTTAATTATAAAAAAAACGGGTTTTCTCGGAATAAATATTCTACCCGATATACCGATAGGCTTGCTGTCATGTCATGGGCACACATGATGCTAAACTTTATTAGTCGCAGTATAAAATGTGAGGTCCCAAGGTACCGGAGCGGCGGAGGTGCTATGTTGAATCTCTAGGTAGGCAATCACAATAGTGTTTTATATAATGAGAGGGAAATAACCTCGTTGAGCCGTGGGTACAATAGCTGCCACTCTAACTAATCCCTCGGGGTGCAGATGTGAGCGCATAAAACATTAATGTTGGAAAAAATGCCTCTTCAAGTTTTTAATTCTATTATATTAATTGTCATATTCTATAGTTTGAAAAATATGTTCACTGAAAAGTGTTATACATCTGACTTCGATGGTTTATTTTAAAACATATATTTATGGATATGCAAGTTGGTCGTTCATAAATACCCACATTACCCAATGTGGATGCTTTGTAGGCTTACAAAGAAAATAATAGCAATCAGAGAAGAGATAGTGTATTTGTATAACACGTCTGCATAATATTTTCTTTACTATTCTACAATTAAAATACAAATTATTCCATGGCTATCGGAACTTTATCTTCGTTAGTCAATCAGTGTGGAATAGACTAGATAGCTGTGCGTCCGTTGGAATATTAATTAATGTAAAACGTACAGATCTTCAACTAGATAATATTAACGATCTTTGAAGCTGAGATGATTCAACTCATTTCTTCCTATAAATTAGAGATAAAATATTTTACCGGAATGGTGTTACTGTTTTCAAAATACTTAAAATTTTCTTTAAAAGTATTCATAGTCAAATTCTAAGTTAACAATATCCATACTTGAATTATAAAAATATTTCATAAGGTAATCTAAATAGGAAAGTACCTAGCACCTATTATCTAAGAAATAAAAAATGTGCCATGTCAAGTGCCAAGATGAACCCATTATGATCTAAGTAAAAAAAATAGAGAAAAGCGACATCTCTCACTGGCTTCCATCTACCTGGACGGTATTTTGTACCACCAGGTACAGTCACTCCCCAGGCCACATTTTTATGTGGCCAAATCCTACCTCATGTCCAGCATTTAGCAGAATCTCCACCAGTGAGTCAGTAAGTACAGCATGAGTGCGGCTCGGCACAGGAGACACCACCAGCACCCTACTCCCATCACACACTACCACCAGCACCAAAACCCACGCAATTCGCAACATCGCCGTAGTACATCTCCCACGCGACTAGACGTTATCAAGATAACTTTATCTCTGTAGGTTATGTTATCAGTATTGAGATTTCGGTGATTCCAACAAACCAAATATTACTTATACGGTTTTATATAATATAGTACATGTATAAATAGAAAGTTTTAATTTTCCTGACACATAATTACAGTAAGAATAATCTAAATAAAATAACCAACAAGATACACTATTACCTTGGCAGTTGCCATATATTATTAGAAGTATCTCGTCCGACCATGTAAGGCAAGTCATAAAAATTAGGCATTGGGTTAACCATAAACATATCGTTAAGATCCTCATAGAACAAGTTATTCGTACCCCAAGCCCCTGCAAAGCGTTCACGATTCCTCTAGTGTTGAGAATGTTTATGAGGTGCGATGATCATATCTAACACGTGACCCATTTACCCGTTTGCCGACCTCCTATAAAAATACAAGCATCACGTCTCACACCAGGTAATAAATTTTAAAATAAAATCGTACAAGGTAAAGATATTTGTATGCGTAGATTACGATCTCGCGAGCGTTAATAAAATGAACTTTACATCCCTGTGTTGTCATAACTCAATGATTCCCTCGGGAATGCTCCCTGCGCACGTCTTCTTAAACCAAATTACTTTCAGGTTTAGGTCGGCAGTTCTCAAGGTGTCGTGACTATTATACATAAAAGAATTCTTATATTCTAATTCTTTCGAATTAGCCATTTTTAATAACTTATTGTATTTTTTACATTATATTATTCCTCTTGTCTCGTGCGAATCAGCTTAACAAGCAACTTGGCGATTTAATATTTACGAATGATACAAATATTGGTCTTATTCCGGGGCTCGAACATGGAAATCTAACTTAGCAGTCATACATACATTACAAGCAGCCACGTTTTCATATTTTCTTTAAACATCTATTTGTATACTTTGTAAGTTAGGAATGGAATCCAGAATATTAGTAATTGATAAAACATTTAAATTTCAGTCATTAAAAAAATCAACCAACTAAACTGTAGTTAGTACATAAATAATAATTTAAAAGGTTTTAGTGTGGGGACGAAAAGTTTGAAAACCATTGGCTTACAGGATTTACGAACTAGCGCAAACATGCCAACTTAAGCAATAAATAACTCATGTAAAAATGAAAAAATAGGATTTAGTTTGTATAATTTTCCTAAAAAAGAATTTGGAGTCCTGTAAATTCATTATGTGCAGATAGATTATTCTGATCAACAGTGCAATATTAAATAGGGTATATTGAAGGTATCTTTATAAGACAAAGTGACTTAACTGTATTTGACGCGTATAGAACAGCAGAAAATAAAATGATGATCCATAGGTATTTACTGGTTATATGTCGGTCGAATCCAACTAGATTCATCATAACAAGCCATGATATTATGTTTACGGTGGGTTTTTACACTGCGAATGGTAGCTTTCCAAATAATGCGGGTCCAAAATATATATTGTATCGTCTCAATTAGATGCCTCTTCTAACAACATCTTTACCGAATTCTACCAAAGATTATCAATAATTAGCTTTCTGCATCTCAGTTATCCAACCCTGCAAATTACATATAATAAAATTGTAACAAAAAACCTAATAGGGGTTCTTATTAGAGCAACAGAATCCACAACGAGTAGATTTCAATAGAATTCACAACAACAGTTGTTAGAATTTTTGTTTGCATGGTTGCACTCGCATCACTCAAAAACTTCTGCATGCACTTGAATACAAATTTTATCAATTAATTGCTAAAGGTTAACTTTAAATGTATGTACCTTTTTACCCCGGGAAGATATAAATTGGGACTTTTATCCCGGAATATCTTATTCACGCGGCCGAAGTCGTGAACAAAAATTAGTATCTTAATGTAAATAACATTCTTAATCAAAGATATGCCGTATCTTTCAAGTTCTCGAGAGTGTATAGGGAACACATTAATTGTAAGTGACGTCACAACACATGTTTACTTTCCACTTGACCGTTTGTACACATGTGTTTTGACGAGCTGTGGCGCGCTCGTTAACTGCGCTGGATGTTCGTATCAAATATCAATGGGGGCTTCGTTATTAATTGTATCTGCCTTTTATTTTGTGGCAACGTTGTGATTGACGAGACGGGTAAATGGCACGTTTCATAGTCATAACATTGACGATTATAAAGTAAAAGCATTCAATGTAAGATTTAAAATTGTACCGATCGATATCGATTTAAAATTCAAATTTCTGCCTGAGCTACTGTTTACGCGCTGTTAACAGCTGTGACACTTACCAGTCACAGCAGTAGCAGTCAATTACTGCCTTCCTCTACACTTAAAACAAGTAAAAATCATACGTAACCAAAATGATTATAATCACAGATAATAAATATTTTTTAATTCACAAAAGTTAGCAATAACAAAATCACATACAATTAGAACACCTTTTCGTTTAGGAAATGCGTATGCAGGTAGACCCGCGAGAGAAAGTTAGTTGGTTAGAAATAAATCTTCTTATTTTATGAAATCTGTTAGACGGTAGAGTTTCCGCCGATCAGTCTACTTTGTGCGACGCATCTTTTAGTACCAATATCCATTACGTCTCTTTTATGTGTTTCCATCACAATAATTCCTGTTTAAAGGCGGACGTACATCCGACTTTACTTAGGTCATTATTTTTAATATTTTCTGTAGACATTTATATTTTTCACGGATTTTATTAATTACTTGGTTTAAAAAGAAAAGAATGCACGATTCTGGCATACTTCTCTCACTTCCTCCACCTACATCAATCTTATCATGCATTCCCGCCGGTTCAGGGTACTTTTGAACTGGCTTTTACTAACAATGTCAGATATCTGACACTCGAATGTTCGGTGCAGTCGACCTCTACCGGCACTTCCCTCCGCATTCGACTTATAATATCTTCTTTGTCAGTCTCCTATCATCCATACTCTCCAAATGCCCAAACCACCTTAAATAATTAATGTAACATTATAAGTATCTGGCGGTATAGCCCACAGGGTAATAATTAAATATAAAGACCCCAGTTTTCGTCAGACATCTAACGCTAAGTACATTTAGTACACATAGGAAGTTTACCAAATACAGTCGCAACACTTGAAGTCTCATGACAGTCATTACTATTATACTCATTTTGACATTGCATTAATAAATTAAACCAAATACTCATATTTATTGTTAACATTGTGACAAAAATCATCCATGTATAACGAATATTTTTACCAAAAATCCCAGTTTCACTTTTATGATTTTTGTATCACTTTGTAGTTTAGTGCGAATGTGGCGTGTGTGTGAGTATATTGCTAACTAAAAGTGGGATGTTGCCGTTACGATGAATTCTCTTAGCGCATAATAGTACCATTACCATCTCATCCTACATTTCTTAGATTATGACGTCATTACTTAAAACTAATATATATCTGTTGGTAAACTGAGCTTTATAACAATGCGGGCAGAAGCGATAAATAGCTGTCACTCGCGAACTCTTTTGTTAAGTTGTTATTGTATTGCTGTCAACCGCACGGAAGCTGGTTGTAATAAGACTCAAAGTACTTATAAACATTTAAATGGTGCATTAAAATTAGAAACGTTATAAAATCTAGCATATTTGGAAAATAGAAAGCTATATACGTGCATTCAGATAATCGCTCTGTATCCCCGAAGAACTGGGTTAAGGCGCAACTAGTAGATGTAGAATATGTGTCTACATATTCTCACACGTGAGATAATTGAATCGAGCTAATTATAGACCTTTCAATATCTCTCCTAGGATGTGATACCAGCTGACGTAAATCGGGTATTAATTCCAATCCTAACCAACTAAAATCCAAAACCTTACATTTACACTCGAGCAAGAAGAGAGTCAATTATAAGTTATATTGTTCATTTTATTTTACATATCTATATAAGCCGCCCCATCAACGGGACATCGGCTGCAGGTCTAAATACCGGTGGATGAGAGTTAATCCGGGTTAATTGGCAGACGCGAGAGCCGCACGATCGCGGGCCGGACGCCGCGCCGCGCCAGCCTGCGCACCGGACGCGTCGCAGATTACACTCAATTAATTAACTCGATTAATATAGATGTTAGCTTATAATAATCGTGTTATATGGAGAATAAATTTAATGAAAAATATAAGAGTCTGATCATTGGTTTAGTGGTATCATGGTTGGACTTTTTGGGGTTAATTCTTAAGAAATCTAAATTATGTATTATATAATATGTTAATAAAGTATACTATGCAATTGAATTGCTCGATAGCGTCATACACGGTGTCTCATATGCACATAAGGCGGCTAGACAAGCCCCGCGAAATGTACGGGTACTAGTTGCACCTAGGTCTGCCGGTTCAAAAATAAAAAGGCGTGAACGTGTATAAATAAAAGATTTAAATCACATCTGCACAGCCATGCTCTGATGCATCTGGCAGAAAATCACCTTGAACTCACCGTTCTAGATTTGACGACGTCTGCAGTTCACACTCTGAGTATGTTCACGCTCTGGCTGGCGGGGTACCTCCGTGACGACACCGTTAGCCCGCGACCAACCTCGGAGACAAATTATGGTTAACTGGAACGATATTTAGTGTTTTGTTTTCTTTAATGTCTATAGCCAGAGGTGGGTGACAAACCAATCAGACTGTATAGCTAACGTCTTATCTTTTTTAAGATATGGATAGTAAGCATTATTGCGTATCGCTGTAGAGACATTGTACGTAGCGCATATTGGTTATGAACAAATGAGTTTAGGTTTAAAACATTGCAATTTATATAATAAGACATGAGACGTAACATCTAAACTAGAGGTGAACGTAGAACACTCTCATGCAATAGTTACTAATTCTACCCTTTCGTTTGAGCAGTCCGTTTACTTTCTCTAGGCGATTGCTGATAATACAATTGACTCTTTTATCTTCAGTAATTGGTTGACATTATTTATAATATTCACAAACCCTCATAAACTACATACCTACGCAATATAAATACATTAAGTCAATAATATCACTCTCCGCTAAGAACAATAGCTAATAAAACTCAACACACCGTCTAGCCTCCTACGTCTAGAATTAATTTGCCTAAATAAAACTTTGCGTGGTCTAGATTAAGAACAAATTCCTTTTTCCTCCCACGGAATTAAATATGGCTAGTTTTTTCAGTCCACGTTTGCGCCCACGCGCCTGAAATTTCTTTATAAAAACAATATTAATTACTAGTTTATATTCGAGGCTCTTTATTCATTTTCTTTTGATAAATCAACATTGTTTTGCTTTAGTAATACCTATAAAGGAAACAATGTTTATTAACATGTCGCAACTGAATCATTTTAACAGCTACTGTAGATTATCTTTGGATAGACAAAAAAATCTACCTAATCTTCAAATATAGCTAGCTGTGTTCACATTTATTGAGTAACATACCCGAATATATAATAAACACATAACACTTGAACCTTTATATTAATTCAAAAGAGACATCAATATAACGTTAACATTATTAAAAACAGATACATCTCTTGTTATTTCACGTATCAACCGCGGCGATTAATACCCGCGCGAATAAAGTTAATGAAACGAAATATACACGTCCCGGAATAGACGATACCGCGGGCACCGTGACGTCACAACCAAGGTGTTACTAGCTACGTATATTTGGACAGGTTACTTTGAGATCGTGGTATTCGGTTACTAAACTGTTAGATAATTTTTGTATTAAAGAAATAATACAAACTAACTAACAAACACTACTTTAACCTTAAAAGTGTTCGTTATGAGCAAAATAGTACCTACAGCTCTAGTAATAATAGAATTGCCATTGCCTAGTACCTATAGTATATTTTTTTTATCCAGGTCCGGAAATGTGGTTCCACTGCCCCTGACGGTAAGCGCAGTGGAGGACAGATTGGGTGACGTGTGACGAGGGATGATTATCCATTGTTAATAGTTCAATTATGACAGCCTGTTTCAAACGGAATATACACAGGCTGATCCCGAAACGCGAGACACTGACTTACTTTTCCATTTCTCCACTTCAGAGATCACAAAGGATCAACAGTAATTTCCATTTTTCCTCTACATTAATTAGAAACATCAACTATTACTCTTTACGTGCGGGTATTTACGTCCTCCGATCATTGACTATGAAGTGAATAATATATTTCGGGAAGCTTTAAATAATAATGTCGGAAAGCTTAATATTAAGGAAATAATTATACTTATAATATTTTTCTAACAATATATTCTGTGGAGTCGCCTCTGAGATGAAATGTGTGAGGTGACGTGTCGCGAGTGAGTTACTGCCGTATCACTGACCCTCTAGCGGCTACTCATTTATTTATCCACTGTTTTACACCAACAGACACGTTAATTTAAAATATTATAAATATTCTAAATATTTTCTTAGATTTATAACAGAGGAAAAACAAACATCTTTTTGTTATTTAGTATGTTTTTTCTCTAATTATAGCTTTTCGATAGTAGTAAAAAAACTAGAGCTTTTACATCTTTCAGCATTATACCAGTTCATTTTTGCATACAGTTCGATACCTAGCATTTTGTCTGCACAAGAATCTGCTGTGCAAATCTTATATTTCTCTAGCATAATATTATTTTGTTAATATATTAGTCTCAGGGTATAACGAACTTCAGTACTAGCTTATTTTGTCTTTTAAATGTACTCTTGCAGGTAGAAAGAGATACAGTAGACGGGCTTATCGCACTTTACGCTGACTCTTGAATAGAATAATAATGAAGTGATCATTTTCGTCCTACGCCTGATTAAAAATGATTTGCTTCTCAGTTGAAAACTTCCTGAGAAAAATGTTTTCAGTCACGCATGTTTACTAGCCCAGTTTCTCATGGCGAGTCGGTATTTATGTCAATTATGACTATTATATTTTAACTCGACGTCGGAATATCCGTCGTGGAATAACGTTTATCAACACATTCTTAGAAATTGTGAGATATTTGTTAGAAAAAAACTGTTGATGTAATGTGGAAAAAACGGATAGTGTTTTTGATAAATATTTTTGTATTTTTTATAGAACTGTTATTCTGGCGAGTAGAGCGTTCGCTAGATTTTAACTGAGAACAGTTTACATAGAGCAGCAACTCCATAAAGCTGTAATAATGAATGTAATAGTATTAGCACTGATCGGTGATACAAATAGATAAAACTGATATACCTATCTAAGCGGTAAGAATCCTGGTTTAAAAGTTCGACCCGATGTTGCGTTAGACTTAAAATATTACTAGGGACAACGTAAATGTACCAAATGGCGGGCACCATTTGCACCTCTGCCTATCATTTCGGAAATAGCGGGCAACGGCGCGGCGTCAGTTTATGTGTGTACGGGTGTGTGTAAATAGGTTAGTTTTTAATAAATTATGTTTTGATATCAATATAAATTTTATGTTATTAAAATGTAAATATTTGTTTTGTGTTACGTTTGTTCTGGCAAAATATGCTATAAAGCAAAACAAAGGTAACCCAGATTACAGAGAATTGATGGTTTAGACATTTTTAAAACAGCGTGAAACCTACTTAGATCCGCTCAATTTGCAAAACAGAGAAATTACTGAACGTGTACAGTATTTTTTGTCTTGGCTCGGCGAAGTGCCCATCACACCTGTTAAAAAGTCGGCAAGCAATTAAAGACATTAAGTAATTTTTTGATGACCTACCAGATTACCCCGAATGGCATTTCTTTGAAACTGCGACGTGGTTATTATCACATGTAAGTTGCTATTCATAGGGGTACAAAATATATCCGTGACCTGCATGCGTTTTACCATAATAACTAGAATTTTATCTAAAACTATAAATAAATTACACTATATAAAATTCCTGATTTTAGACTAGCATCAAGGTAAAGCACAACAAAGCTGGACGAGAGACAGGAGTTTAAAGTTAGTGGTTTAGAGGGCTAGGAGAGGGGGGGGGGGTAGTGCTTCGGGGTATTAAAAGCAGTAGTATCGAAGGTTGGATGGCTACAGGACTGTACAATGTACTTTCTACAGGAATATTTGTGAATATTTGTACATGTATAAAAAACACACTTTTGAGCCTGGTGTGAAAGTGGCACTAACAGATAATTTGTGTTATTCTCAGGCTTCTGGCCACCAGAAAAACGCACAGTTGAACTGATAATAATAATAAATAATATCAGCCCTGTATTATATACTTGCCCACTGCTGAGCACGGGCCTCCTCTACTACTGAGAGGGATTAGGCCTTAGTCCACCACGCTGGCCTAGTGCGGATTGGTAGACTTCACACACCTTCGAAATTCCTATAGAAAACTTCTCAGATGTGCAGGTTTCCTCACGATGTTTTCCTTCACCGTTAAAGCGAACGATAAATTCATAAAGAATACACACATGATTTTTTTTTTAGAAAAGTCAGAGGTGTGTGCCCTTGGGATTTGAACCTGCGGACATTCGTCTTGGCAGTCCGTTCCACACCCAACTAGGCTATCGCCACTTTGAACTGATAATAGGCGAAAATACGACCCTGTCGGTGTCATGAATAGGTTATAAAAATAAGAGGGAATGTTTATATTCTATGCAAAAACGTAGTATTTCCTGCTTCTATTTTATCCCACGTAAAATAAAGCGCATAACGAAAAAATAATGCCAGTACATTACTAATTCAAATTCATACAACCCTTGAAACTAGGTCACTGCTAGTGGCAAATAGGGAAAATATATAACAGGGATTTAAGGATGAAGAAACAATTTTGAAAAATTGCTTATTGATTTAAGTGTTGGCTGATAACGCCATGTAATTATAGTACGACATCTACTGGGTTTCTAATTTTCAAAATATCCAAAAGTAAGTATTTATTTTCCTCTTCAGGATAACGAATTTCTTGAACATTTTGCTTAGTGCGAGAAACAGACTAGTTCGTCTTACCACCTCACTTGGGAAGACCTTAATACCTAGCTAGATAAAACCTAGCTTAAAACAATCAGGGAATTAATTCAAAAACAGATATTCAAAGATAAAACATCCCTAACCATCATGAAATGTTTTAAGTCATAGGAACATTCTCTTTCATGTTGTTTCTAAAAGGTCTAGACGCCGAGAAATATTATATTGTCTTCATTATAATATTATGACGACATACGCGAGAGACGAGATGCCTATTCCCTTGGCATTTATCTTAGATTAGGTCATGATGTGTCAAAATAATCGCCTACACTATGAAATTCCGATGAAGTATGCGCCCGTACTGGTATTATAATGCGAGACGACACATTATTTCACACTAGACTGATTTAGTAAACAACCACGGCATAATTAAACATTTAGATGCAGTTTGCGCAGAAAATAGACATCGCAAAGTTAAATTTAGCAAATGCCTACGAGTCATATTTCGAATAGAAAATTGTATCAACATACAAATTTACCGCAGCTATAAGAAGTGATGGAACTATTGCACCCACTCTACGCGAAGCTTTGTTTCAGGCGTATGATGTACCCTGACACAACCTTTTCTGTTGTGCAGTAGAATAACGAGCCAATCATGCTGCTCACCTGATGGTAAGCTATTAGACCATGCAAAAACAGAAGCAACACCATACAGAATGGTAAAAAAGTAATGCTATCCACTGCGCTAGTCAACCTGAGATATAACATTTAAGTCTTATAAAGCCCAAGTGAAAAGAATTGAAAACCTAATTCTTTCAAATTTCCGATTGTTACCGCATTACAACAAAGAAATTAGTTCAAGAGAAGTCCACGTACTTTCCGGTAATTGAGCGATGTGGCAGACGGCAGGCTCCAACGACCGCTCGCCATCGCGACTTCTAAACACAAGAATTACTACGAAACTCATTAAAGCTTCCACAGAAGTAAATTTTTCGTAATTGGATTTTTTCTTTCGTTTCATCTCTATTTGGGAGTAATTTAAATTTTTCCAACTTTCGTATATCCTTTAAATGGTTTGATGTTCAATGTTTATAAACTCGTACAAAGTAGGGTAAATATTTATTTAAAAAATTGTAATTAATCTTTGTAATAAATGTGAGATTTGTTCCAAAATAAAATTTCGCTTTTTAAATTAATTGCATTTCTTTATATATTTTTTCTCCTTTACGTCTTCAGTTTTCCAACATTCATCTGTCATTTACACCTCTTCTTTTTTCTCGCTCACACACTTTACATTTCATTCCAAGCATCACACTAACGTTCCATTCCCACATTCGGCCGTCCTGACATCATGACTGTCCTCAGGCATACCTACAAATTATAACTAAGAAATAAATTATAATACAAATTAAATAAAACATCAACATCTTCACTATTACTTCGAACATAAACTTCAAACTCTAGAAACTATACTAATTATAACATTTAAACAAAAAGTAAAAACCTAACTTAAACTTTTTGTAAAATCACTGAACTAAATAAACGCTTAACACTTCATAATATAACAAACCTGAAACAAATTAAACTAATATTATCAAACCTCTTTCATCTATCCATTATCAATCAAATAGTCCTGGTAGGGATTTTCTTTTATAATTGTACTGATAGCTCTCACAGCAACATCCTTTTCCTGAGCTTTGCGTAAATTGTCATTTTCTAACCATTCATGCACTTGTTTCTCAACTTTTAATTTCTCGCTACGTGAAATCCGTCGTGGATTAAATCGTACATGGACATCATCCTTCATAATAATCTTCATTTGAATTGGGGCTTCTTTAACTTGTTGGGGATGGTAGGTACTCACCAAATCCGCCCTGTGGAATGGGGGCGTTTGGAGAATACCACCACGGTAAACCCCTGCCTGTCGTAAGAGGCGACTTATAGGGGCCACGAAGGGGGTCGTCGGCGGGCAGCAGGGGGCTGTCCGCCCTAGTGCATTTTTGTGCATTTCTTGCACATTTTTCGGTTGACCCCGGGATGGACGGCAGTGTGGCGTTGACCCCATGCTGCCGTTGACGCTGAGAGCGTCCTTCGGTGCGAGGGGCTTAGGCGCCCCCACATTTAGGAGACGGGCCGCAAGGCGGCACCGCGCAGGGGCGGCCGCGGACGAAGACCCGGACCTGCTGTCTCGGGGAAGCCCGCAGTCGTCCCTTATGCGCCGAAGAGGGTCAACGCGGAGTTTTAGTTGGTAGGCCGTTGCGTAGGGACTTAGGTTAGGTTCATTGGTTAGGGACTCGGCCCGACCGCCGCCCGAGGGTCCCGGGCTGTTTCAATTGTCGGGTCGTAAGGCAACGGTTACCCCAACATAACCGCTCAGTCACCCCCCGCGAAGACTGAACGGTAGTAATAAGGGACTTACTCCGCGAAAAAAAAAAAAGTACTCACCAAATGCTGTACGCTCTTTCTTATAGTTGAATTCTGTATATGACTCATTAAACATCTCCACCACTCATCGTCTTTGGGCATCAACCATACAGAACAATCTTTCATAAACATTACAGTGTTTTTCAAAAAATCATTACCTAATATAATTTCAAATGGCATAGTTTCCTTAGAGATAACATAAAACGTAACATTAGCATATTTAGAACCGTCAATTACAATATTCAACTTTACAGCACCATATGATTGCACTTTAGAAGAGCCTAACCCGGTCAATGTTATATTATTGTTTATATCATAATCTGTTATACCAAGTTCATTATAAAAAGTATCAGACATTAAATTCACATCACAACCCGAGTCTATAAGAGCATTTCCCGTTTTGCCGGAGAAAATCACCTTCTTAAATGGTTTCGCAGGTCCCACAGATTTACCAGATTGTTTGTTTACATCGTAAACGCCAAACTCATTAAATAATGTGGTGTCATTCTTATTTGACATCATGTCATCGTTCCGACCAATTGTCGTAGCCTCGTTGTCAGTGCTCTCAACATCAGAACATCGCGCTGTCATCGTGTTGTTTATCGTAGCAACGTAAATTTCTTCCTCAGTAATGTTGTTAGTAGCGCCGTCTTGAGCCGAGTTGTAGTAAACTTGTCGTGATTGAGTCTTCGGAACATCATTCGGCATTTTCCGCTGCAGTTCGACTTTATTGCCAACATTACGTTGTTGTTCGTGTCTACCGATCGCACTCGATGGTTCACGAATTACGAATGTTTTCTTAAAGACTCCTTGTCCGCCATTTTGGGTACAGTGCTGACTAATATGGCCAAATTGGTTGCATCTGAAGCATTTTATCCCAGTAGCACAGGCAGAAGCTTCATGACTTAGATCACCGCAATTATAAAAGCGTTTGAGCGTGCTGCTTCCCGGTTTTTGCGCTGTGTATGATGATCTTGATGATGATTCTTTATTAATAGATAACTGAGCTTTTTTTATATTCTCGTATATTGTAAGTTTTTCTTTCAACGCAGGATATGTGGTCACACCGTATAAAATAGTCTTATTTACGGGGTTATCAACTATTCCATCAATTATATATTGAATACTGACGTAATCGGGGAATTTTGCGCGTTTACCGAGTTCCTTCATAGTCAACATATATTGGTAATATGTCTCATCACGTCTTTTCTTTCGTGAAGACATCATTTCGTGCATCTCTTTGACATTAATAATGTCGGGAAACTCTTTTAATACTGCAGTTTTTAACTCATCGAATGTCTTGTGTATCTTTTCGCTGCGTAACCACAAGGCTGCGGTTCCCGTTAGCGACCGACGCGCCATGGTAAGTCGTTGCTGATCAGACCATCCGAAGATTTCAGCGTTCTCTTCAATGTCAAGTGCCCATTTCCCTGACGAATATGTTTTATCGTCGCCGCATGATTTTGTAATATTTCCTTCAACTAGCTGGAACATCGTGCTGGATTCGTTTCTTGGTTCAGACATGGTGCCTTCTAAAGTGACACGCGGTATTGTGCAGATTGAGCCCGTTTTGTGATCGTCGTCTTCTGTTTCTTAGTTTGCGTCTTCTGGTTTTCTTCGTTTACGTCTTCTGTTTTTCGTCGTTTGCCCTTTTAATTTTTAGAACGATCCCCCAAAATTGTGGGATTTGTTCCAAAATAAAATTTCGCTTTTTAAATTAATTGCATTTCTTTATATATTTTTTCTCCTTTACGTCTTCAGTTTTCCAACATTCATCTGTCATTTACACCTCTTCTTTTTTCTCGCTCACACACTTTACATTTCATTCCAAGCATCACACTAACGTTCCATTCCCACATAAATATCATATTTCTTTAATTGTCTTGATTTCGTGATGCTATGGGGATGACGTCTACGTCACTGATGTCTAATCAGTAACTTTATGATTGGGCTAATAGTTAGGGCACTCGTTGTATCTTGCAAATCTAGCTACCTCTTCGGGAGTAAAGACATGAATTTACGTACATTAAATTATGAATGAATCTTGCAGATGGTCTCTATCATTCACTAAAAATAGTCTCTTTCCGATAGTATTTCCCGATATTAGATTACATGGGACGAGCGGACGGATCGGCCCCCAAACTCGATTACTCGAATCTTTCGCACTACACGCACGCACGTATTTACTATCGCATATGCAAATGTACTTCGTATACACCAACGTAAACACAACAATCAAGTTTCACCTGAAGTTAAGTCCAATCAACACCTTAAAAAAATAAAGCTCCCCCCAAAACGTAATTCGCGGTGCGTAGTGTGTCGTGCACTTGATCGTGGGCACACAGACCCCGGCCCTGTACCGCGGACGAAGGCAAACATACGGGATAAACACGACTCAGGGTCCCGCTGGACGTGCTCTACAACTTTAAACGTTGCTTGGTTAGGGGCTCGTATTTCGGTAGATAGATAGTTAGCCGATTGACATTTTCATTTTCAATTTTCATAAGAATCCTTCTTTCGAACTAATATTAATTGAAAATTATGGATATTCAGATAATTGTATTGATAATATTTGGCACGCATATAAAGACGTCCCTATTGAACTATCATTTGAGTGTAGTCACGAGTGCAAGGCAACCTTTTATAACAATATCTAAATAATAGATAATATGTTTTCTTATGTTTACGCGAATATTGGACATCGAAATAAAACTTTTTTTAATTAAATAAATAAATAAAACTATTTTACAAATCTTATCGCGGGTTTTTATATTATGACTTTCTCTCGACATTTCGGAGACATTCCAACCCTCACAGAACGCCCCTTAACCATAAAGGCTGACCGTGATAAAATCAGAAAAATATTTTTTTATTTCGGAATAATTCGTTGTTATACGGGTCCTCTATCAAATCAATCCCGTCCACACTTTGCGGATCTCTTATTAGTTCGGGTTCCGTTTACCCGCACACAAAAGATGAAGAGCAAATATAACGAGATAACTTGAAGATCCGGTGCAGGACCCTCCACCACCTCCCACGCGCCTCCACTCGACATACATTCACGATTCTGAAGGAATTTTATAGTTATGTAGGTCTGTCTATATTCAGTAATAGCTTAGACTGTGTAATGGAGTAAGTGTGTCACGTGATATGATGTTGATTGCCTGAAATATTTACAATTTCTGCACTTTTATTTTGCGAAAGCACTAATATACTGTAAGGCATTAATGAAAACCTTACGAAACAGAATAGTTAATTCTGTTATTACTCTAGATATTACTTTCGATTTATAAAATTATAATCAAATTTAAATGATAATAAATTATTTGCCAATATATATTGTAATTTTATTTAAAAAAAATTGGCTTTCTTTTTTCAATATTACAAAGTATTTAACTAGAAGCAAGCGCTGATAGAGCTACAAATAAAATTCCCTTTACAATTTCCTAACAGCTTAAACATGAAACGACGTGACTTACATAATTTCGGCCAAGATTAGTGTGAGTGTAACTGACAGTGTTGGGCACGAGCTCGATCTGGAGAAGTTAGTAAGATCCGATCTCACACTACCGTGCAGGGACCGGGCCGAGACGGACCCATGTATTGTTAAAATAAGACCACGGCGAGTATTTTACCAACACTTTAAATTAATATGAACGATAATAATTTCTTGTCTGTTCTGTTTTATTGGAGCTTTACGGATGAGTAATAGATTTAATTGAAGGAATCTATCTTCAATTAAATTGTGTAAACTTTCTACTAGGGAAAGAATATACTACCGGTTTTATTTGTTAACTTAAAGTTTACAGTCAGCTACGAAAGTAGCTGAACTAATTCTAAATTTCAAATCGCCTTTAAACTTTTGTGTCCTTTTTAACCATCGTTTTTCTTCACTAAAATAATCATCAAATGGTGAATTATTTTAGTTAAATAAAAAATAATATTTCCATTGAAGTTTATGTGTAAAAGCGTTTTAAAATTTCGTATTTGTTCAGCAACTGTGTGGCTGACTGTACATTTTCGGTTCGGTAAGTCAAGTATGGGTAAAGATGTAAACAGACCTTAAGACGTGCCTTTGTGTAGGCTCCAAAGAGCAGCCGCGGGCTACCAACGGAAACTTGTTAATAAACTCAAGGAATATCAAATAAACACGGTGCGAAGGCCAGCGCGAGGCCACATTTGGCGCACGCGACGTCACCACGCGCACGCAAACACACGCACTTTCATATTGCTCGCTGGTCCTTAAACATTTTATGTATTAATGATCTTTCATGTTTGTTAATGTCTTATTAAGGATAAGTATTTTATGGTAATTGTGGTTTCAGGTGTCATTTGTACATTTGTTAGTATGTACTTCTCGTATGCGGGTATAACAACATTATTGTGTTCTATAAATTCATCCACGTTGGTGAGCACTTGCCATCAAGTGCGACCTTGTATTACCTTTGGCTATAAATAATAATCTATACTTATAATAAATCTGTAGAGAGGTCAATTCTGTACATGAAATATATTTCCAAAATAATAACTATCAGGGGGTGATTAGGGATCGACACTGATGCCAAAAATGCGATTAGTAAAATTTTTGTCTGTCTGTCTGTCTGTCTGTCTGTCTGTATAACCGTTATAGAAACAAAAACTACTCGACGGATTTTAACGAAACTTGGTACAATTATTTGTCATACTCCTGTGCTGGTTATAGTATACTTTTCATCACGCTACAATTAATAGGAGCAGAGCAGTGAAGGGAAATGTTGGGAAAACGGGAGAAGTTACTGCATTTTTTTAAGCTTCCGTCGCGTGTGCAAGCTTAATGGTTAAAGCTACACAGAAATCATGTATGACGGAAATGTTCTCCTTAAAATTATGTAAAAAATATCCAACCACAGCATATGACTATCTTTTATGGTTGACTCACAATAACACGTGTAACTCCCGATAGCTTAGCAGTTCGAAGCATTCTCATTATATTTGTCTACTCTTACGTTTATAACACTCTCAGTCATCCCTAATTATAAAAGTTAACATTATTAATTAAATATTCCATAAAAAAGAATCATAGAAATCGGTATAGAAACACCAAAGTTATACATGAAATACGCTAATAATAAGCCATCATGCGTGAATCATGCTATAAGGATTATTTTTGTATATATATAAGGTCGCGAACGCACAGGCAGGCGGCTTGCTTGGCACCTAGAGGCTAGCGAATCACCTAGCGAGTAACTTCGTAAAACGAACATTCTCGAACGTTCGCGACTGGCTCCATTTTTGAAGTCCGAAATCCACGCGGGCGAAGCTGCGAGCGGAAGCTAGTTACAAATAAAAGAGGTCCAAAAATATTTTCAAATAATTTCCTTATAGCGTGTCATCAATATAACCATATTTCCGCAGTGGTCATGAGCGGTGTTGGACACAGATCACTCGTTCATTGGCCTTCAAGAATTTCAGTTCGCATCAAGATTCACGCACGCATGTAAATTAAAACTCAGCCAACAATGACGAAGGTATGTGAATGGCATAACAATCCATTTCATTCGGCCGTGAAATGTAGATCGTCAAATTGTTGTCTTATACAAGGTCATCACAAACAAATAGGTCAATAAATGGTATATGAACATTGAGCACCCGTAACATAATTTGTGTGGTGCAGATTTATAAGAAAGGGCATAACAAATTGGAAATTTAAGGCTTCAGAATTCTTATCAGGTGTAATACATACCATCAGGAGGTACTCGCAAAAGTTGGGCTCAAAGTTCAAACACTAAATACATTTTTTAATAAGACAGAACTTTAGTTTTCAAATCCTGCAAAAATAGTGCATAAAATGATGAAGTAATTTATCTACATAATATAGTATAAATAGAAACTACAGGATAAGCATTGATATCCATTCAACTTAATTTAAATACCCTTCATCCTTGGAATGTAGCATGACATTGCAGACAGACGGTGTGCCTCTCCGCAATGTAACAATTAATACAAGTCGAATTAGCTCGATCGGCCGCAATGGCCCGCAGCCGATGGCGCTCAGTGCGTGACCCATCGATCACCGGTTACATCACCGCTCAATTATTTATTACGTTGATTTAAGGAGATTAATGAATTATTAGTGGGCCTCATTGTTCATATGTAGGTATAAATGTAGACTACCTTGGTGGCATAGTTATGTATATTGCGTGCGCGGTACGATACCTCTCAAGTCCCGGGTTCAATAAAGTGATATTGGATTTTTTACGTAGTAACAACCCAGAGTCTCCAATTTGTATCCGATATGGCAATAGGCTTGCTCCGACCACTTCATGGGTCATGCCTTCCGGTTCATATGGCGAAAAGTAAGTGCCCTAGTCACACAGCTGCTTACTCCTTTGGAGATAAGGCGTAATATGTGTATGCCTGCGAGTGTTAAACCTATGTATAGCATATGGTAGTAGGCTTGCCGCCAATGGTGGGATTCATGTAAGTTTGCCGAAATGTGCACTTGTGAGGCCTCTGCCTTTATCTTCAGGTGAAAGGTCCAATCCCCACAGTTATGTTATGTTATTGACATGAACGTATTGAGTGGAAGGTCGATCACCAGGACACTCAACTCTAACTTTTGTAGGTTACATTTGTGTTTATTGTTGTTAGCTTTGATTTCGCAGTGATAGAATATTTATATCCGCCTGGATATAAATACACAGAAGGTGCAAAACTCGAAACTGTGGTCTACCTTGGTCTGTTTAATACTGAAATTTGTATATATTCGGTTCCAAACAGATTGGTATAATCGCATTGACTGGTGGGGGATAAACACCACTCGTCAGTCGATATTCAAACTGAAGCAGAGTCGCTTTACCCGAGCCGAGATTGGTATGTAGATAAATTACAATCAATTTAATAATTAATAATGCCACTGAAATGACGTGAATACACGTTATCAAACGCAGACTGTTAGAATATCGTGAAAATTAATTAAGGCTTAACAGAATCTCTCGAGCCAAATTTTGATGGAATAGTTATTTACCCTTTCATTTGCGTAACCTATTAAAGTTATCGTTGTTATAATTTAAGTGGTCCCAATACATTGGTTTGCCTACAAATATAATTGTAGGTTACAAGTAATATTAATTTTGTAAACTAAAGCTGTTAAAGAACACAAATTTTTCGTCAACAGATTATGGCGTTCATTAATATCCTTGAATTTAGATTTACGCATCAAATATATTATTTTGAAAAAAGTTACAATCATTTCCCACTGCAACGCAATGTCGCCCAAAATGTGACAACTCTACACAAGGTGCATAAAAGATTGGCCTAAATTTTAAGACCAGCTACTCCATATTCGACATGCATTTAAAATATTGTCTCAAATCTGAAAAAATTTAAGACAAAAAAAGATCAGTCCATACTGCATAGCTTTTAGTTTACATATTTTATGATTATTCCAAACTTATAATGTATCTTTTATGAGAATGTGTATCAGTAAATAACATGAAGGTAAACCTGGGTTAGTATAGATTTCTACCCGATTTTTAGCCATCTGGACTACTCGGTACGTGCCATTGCTTCACTTTGTAGAGAACACGGTCCTTGCATCTTTTAATACGTAACGTCACGTTTTTGTTACTTTTTTGTAACGCTCATCCCGGTGATCTGGTAGCAGAGTAATTAGGTAGTAAAAGCATAGTGTCCTGGATTCGAACAAAAATTATTACGAATTTCTGATTCGAAAACAAGTACAGGTACAGGCATTTGATTTGGCACGTCGGACACAAGAGCGAGATCTTCGGCTAGGTACGGTTGTAAAGCGTTATCTTTGTCTATCGCAATTACGTGATGAGCCGTTGGCGATTATAACTTGTGTTTGTCAATCCGAAATAAATATATTATTCATATCCATTTCCCACATTTCAAATTCCATTATTTCACAGCAATTCCATTTCGAAATCGTTTCTAGTTATTAACCGTTCTGCGAAACAGTGAGGAAACTATTACTAAACAATATCTATCAAATAATAACAAATAGTTGTTAAGCGCGGTTACAAAATGTTACTTACTTCCTTCATACATATTATAATTTGGGTTTATTACAAAATAACAATGATAAGGTTAATTATTAATAAAATTGTAAAAAAACTATATAAATTAAGTACATTATAATAAAACACTGGAAATTAAGTCATAAACAAAGTAATGGCATCTACCCCTTGAAGGATAGAGATTTATATTACGTGAGCAATGCCAGTACGTGCACATGCTGCGATATCGAGAGATGCAATCCTCGCAATTTCATTGGAACCGTGCTTTGCCTTTTATTTTTCTCTGTGAAAGACACAGGAAATATTTATCAGTTACTAAAAATTATTTATATCTACAAATGAACTTAATAGTCGTATCGTCCGAGGCATAATCACCTCTCGTCGGTCGACACTATTTGGATCCCATCGTATTTAGCTTCACATTATATGCAGTAGGATCATTTTTCCTTGTCCGTTTAAAACAAAAGTCCTGTCTTCACAAGGGAGAAGAGATAATGTCGTGAGTACCACGTCAAGCTAAGCTGTCACTTCCAACTTATAACTAAAAGATGTCTATTAATTTAATGAAGGTTCGATCCTTTGACCCAATTATCCTTGAGTAATATTTAATTAATATCATTAACCGAAATCGCCCGTCAACTATTCCGGTAATTGTACTTGGATCAAAGCGTTTTATTTGATAGTTTCTTCGATAAGATAGACATAGCTTCCACAAAGAGCCGTAGTTTTGTAATGTTCTGAGGAGGCGGGAAGGAATTACGCACTGCTAAGGTTACAAGGGAATTTTGCCAAGGAAACGTTTTTCAAGAAATCGGGCTCAAGTAAATTTTGCGTATACTGTAATATCACTATACAATCATTAGTAATAGTTGCTATGGGAGTACCGTACTTATCTAGATAGATCGAGACGATTTGTCGTTACCTATTTATCAGCAGTGCACAAGTATAGTTGCTAATTTCAAATCGCATTATTCGTTGTGTAGTTATTGGGCTTTATTAATGTAGATTAGACACCGACTCCGAAATTGGTAAACAGTATATACCTGTTATATTAAATTATTCTTTAGATTTTAGTAGTTTTTCCAGGCGGTTTAAAGAAATTCAAAGCACTGGCACCTCTTGTCTCATCATTCATATGAAGATACAAAACCTGTCTCAATGTGTCCTTGCTGATTAATATATTATGTTTTCTTTGCACATATAAAAGGGAAACAAAACAATACCAGTAATAAAACAGAGTGATTGACGACTGCAAACAAATTGTTTAAGTGGTAATGCACATATTCCTGGTCAATTAGTGCACGGCAGCTGAATGCTAACGCCGCTTCCTGCAGCCGACGTGAGCCACATACGAGCCAGTATACTGTACGCAGAGAAATTTTATTTTTCCTTTTATAAATAAATGCGGGGCAGATTTAGGTTGTGGGGGCATTTATTATTTATTGTTTGATTATTATTGCCTTTGGTCAGTTTGTCTTAAGATTTTCGTATTCTTCGTTGCTATTGCATAAATAAGGTCCAATTTTAGACGAAGTTGTTCTCGAAATTCTTATCATTAAAATATGTTTATGAGATCGCATTTATGTCATACTTTTATAATCGAGTTCCGTTTACCAGGTGCGAGTGTTTTCGTCAACAAGTGTCTATAAGGAAGATTAGAATTAGTGTCTAGTCGTAAAACTGCTACAAACCTCGTATGCGGCATACTAATGGCGCTGGGACGTAAACAAAATTAATCGTAATTGTTTTAACGTACCTTTGAATAGTGCCGATAGTTTTTTCCTGCAATAATAAATTAGTTAAAATGTCCTACATGACGTATCCGGTGATTTACTTAATATCTTCCTTGTCAACAACATATTAATATTTATAGTTGTATCAAAGTTTTGTGTGGATTTAAAACATGTCCAGTAACTACGCGAAATTCATTAAGGTGATAAAACTATGCGGATTACACGACGTTATAAAATATGTTTCCATTTCACTCATCATATTTATGTAGTTTAATTGATATGAGTAAATAAAAAATGTAATTACAAAAAATATATAATATAGAAACAGATAAATTATTGTTAGGTTACCCCCCACCAACATCCTTAACTCCATACCGTTAGTAATATTAATTACATGTTCCCATAACAATGGCGTTGGAAGCGCCGCAGACACACAGCATGGAGCGTGCATGCATGCTAATGGTTTGCATATGCGATGTGATAGTGTGCAGTCCATGCGACAAGCCGGCTCTTGCGGGGGTTTCATCGCGACGTTTACAAACAATTTCATTAAATAATATGATACTGTTTAATAAAGCATACAATGAATACCTTTTTAATTTTTTGACGAGCAACCGAACGAGATAACTGGGTCAAGTAATTTGTCTACCATCTACAGCCACTAGCATGACACGGGAAAAGAATAGCTGCGCCATTGGCATTAAAGAAAAAACAATTCCGTCAGGGATTAGTATGGGGGAGCACTTTGAAACAATGAGGTTATTGATATTAATTGTAGATACCTAAATTATGTTTCCTCCGCTTAATAATATCGTAGAGCACGCACTTATTTCTTCACTACATTGGTCCGCAATGAATGAGTCGTTAGTATATTTGCTTACTCCAAACGAACAATATGTATCACCTGTAATTCTTCATTGTCACCTCTATTCCAAACCTTTGCCACAGTGCCGTGACAACGCGCAAATTTCAGCTTTCAGCAGCACTGAATAATGCATGGTGTTTCCGGCTCGCTGCACCCCGCTACTCCCCGCCACGCCCACTACTCTAATTGTCTCGCTTTTGTTTGCAAGTACCTACATATTTATTGCACACGGGATTCGAATGTTAAATCAGGTTGCGGGTATTCCAACTTGTTTTATGACACAAAACTGTAACTGATTTATTATTACCAGCGAAATAAGGAAAACTTATTTAGTTAATTTGACACGAACCAGCGTGGCCCGTTATCCATCAAGTAATTCAGGCAAGTGTCAAAGAACACAAAGCCTCGGGTTTAATGATGCGTGGTTATACTCCCTACACTTATGTACTATGTATTATAACTCTGTGCCCATTTAAAATAAACAATCTATTGGTAATTAAGATGGTAAGATAAGAATTTGAAAAATTAATTTGTGATATAAACCACATTACGTATATATTTATTTATTTGTTTATTATACATAGGAACATTAACAGTTTACACATAACAAACATTGGTTCAGTTTTTTTAGTATAGTACTGTTCTTGTGTGCTTATCTAATAAAGATGTATCAATATTCACAGGTACACTTGTAACGAACAAACAATAATAAAATAATAGTTTGACACTGTTAAACAGCAATTGTGTTTGATTCCTTAAAAAAACAGTTTAAAAAGTTAAACTAGATTATAAAATACTCTAAATATAAACGGGGGTGGGCAGTGTAATAACTCAGCCTCTGGTCCCAAGGTTCGCGGCGCCCCCTATTGACGTCAAAGCGATAAAATTAGAAGTCGCATGCCGAGTTCAAAGTAACGCTGCAATGGTTTGATTACATTTCATATCAAGCGGTCGCTTCGAAATTTATAGAATAGTGAGGGAATTATAATAACACAACAGTACATAAAGTTCTAGCCACACACTGATGTATTTGTTTAGTATATAATACAACACCGGCTTTTGCTCGCGGCTTCGCCTGCGTGCAAGAATTTTACGTTAATAAAATTCCTGCTATATATATATTTCCCAGGATAGAAAGTAGCCTATGTCCTTCACAGGATCACAAACTATCTCCATGCTGATTATAATGTATTTTCTCCTTGTTGTATGAAAGTTGTTGATGTCAATTTATGACCAGTAGGGTCATAAATTGACGCTTACCACCAGATAAATGGTTTCCTTCTCGTCAATCGTATAATATTGATATTCATTTTTAGTGTGATATAAAAGCCGAAAATTAATTGAGCCATTGTAGCCACGTAATGGCTTGGGACCATAAAACGTGATTACATCACAGCACAGCGCGGGGGCCGGCAGTAAAAGTGAAATCAGCGCTCGGTCGGACAAACAATGGACCTGCAATGTGACGTCATGCCGATTAATCCTTTACTACGTTTCGTTTAATGGCCTTTTTGTGATGTGCGTGTAGTGTAATTGTCATCACCTTATAGCTGACGGAGGAATTCGCGGCGCGAAAGTAATAACCGACGAGCTTGAATATCCGCACTACAAGCTGGCGACACGCGTAGATTACCAATAAAGTAACACCTGTCGTTTTCTTTATATTTTACGCGAGTTCTATAGAAAAACCTAAGTAAATTCTGCATATAAACTCGCTTGCTTTCTTACGGTAAATAATTTCAAGACAAAGCCACAACAAGCAATGCCTGTTTCGCAATTTTTTTGTGAAAGCTACTTATTCTCTAATATAAGACGACCAAAACAGTCAATAGACGAAGTCACATTGCCAACTATTCTCTCAAATAAATGGATACAATCAACTGAATGCTATATACATTAGCCTGTCTAGCGGAAATCATTTATGCGAACATTAATAAAAAGACTTGTATATAATTACTTAACCATTGATTAAACATGTTTATTGATAGGGTGCATAATTTCTAAACGCCGTCACGATCGGTTCGCTGTAGAACATCTAATTAATATATGATTTCCATAGTATTATGTTACTGTTAGACGCGCGGCACGCATATTTCAAACACAGGAAATGAAGCCAGGCGTCGCGCATCGATAATTACCTTTGACGATACTATACTCGTCTAGATGGCGGGTCTGGCGTCGGTGAGAGTTCGTCTTGGGAGGACACATCGCATTGTCTACGTTTGCTATGTTCAATTCTGATGAGTTTTACTTTAAACGATATTTTAATCAATACAATTACTGAGTTTTATAAAATTTTACATTTAATGTATCAGAGTTAAGTATTAAGATCGGCGTATGTAAATAATGTAACTCAATATGCTGAAAAAGTCGACAGACTCTATGGAACAACGCTGTATCTAGACAAGTATATTTTAGTTAATCACTTAGTAAACATGTATTTTTATTAGTTACTAGTTTTGACCCGCGGTTCTGCTATGTAAAAATGACATTAACGGGTTCCACCCTATTAACGTATTTAATAAGAGCAGATTTTCGATGTTGCCCAGAAACATAGTTCTCTATGCGTGCGTTGAATCAGTCCAATAATTCAAAAACAACACTGCCTCAATAACCCACAAACAAACAACCTTTACCATTGTATATTATTGTAAATGACCACACTATGATTGGTTTTTATGTACAGGTAATAAGTCGCGTATTAAACATACATTTAGCATACATCATTCATAGAGCATAATGTTATGCTCTATGGGAATTTTATTCAAAGTCATGATAATCAGAAACAACGCTCATACATACATTCATATATGTAATCAACGAGGTAATTTAATCAGGCCTATCATCATTATGGGCTTTATACTTTATAGCTTTGCACACTGCGCCACATCCGTTAAAGTTCATTCTTGAAATAAAAGCAGCCTTTCATCTCAGTGAAATAGCTTCCTAATAGTAAAGAAGTTTTTAGAATTAGAGCTGTACAAAACATCTAAATGTTTGTCGAACTTTACAAGGTGATAAATGCACTATTTAAATGCGCTTCATTGCTTAGATTTACCAAAAGTCACGTTACTCATAAGCTGCACAGTAATTTATCATAATATTTTGAAGTTGTGAGTAGTGTTGCCACTGTTTATATTCAGCGCGGCGCTTAACACGAAGCCAACAGCCCGTTCATGTATAATGGTATTCAAATGATGTTTAAAACAAATCTACACACATTCACAACGCTTAGCCATAATACTTACGCATAAACTATCGCCTAACTGCCGAGTACTCTAACGTAAATACCCCGCAGTCGGGCCGCTGTTAAGTGCAGTTAACTTGATTGCGGCCGTGTATCGATAACGAGTTATCGGTTTGGCCGGGAGGTTGCCGGTGTTGCCGGTTATGCCGGCTGTACCGGAAGCCCGTCTTTGGTACAACAGGTAAATCTTAACATAAAATATATTGTTTATAGAAGGGTTACTACGTATAATATTGGCGGCTTTATTACTTTTAAGGGACACTTCTGAGTTCTCAGGATTGGTATTTGCGCAACATATAGCGATAGGCAAGCTCTCTATCATGTTGCATATAAAATTGGACGTTAAGTGCATTAGGTGGCAGTTGTGTTTCTAACTACTTTCTCGAGGATAAAAAGAGTTAGCGTGTAAATAATAAATGTTCTGCCTCATAACCCTCAGAGCCGGGAAATATTTGTGATTGTCTTGGTATGGGATTTGGGAATCGAAACTGCGACGTTAAATTTCGCCGTTAGCTTGTGCATTGTAGTTCTGAGACCATTACGTATGATTAGAATTATTCCCGACTGGCTGTAAATTTTTGTCATCGTACCTACTTTACTCTGTGCAATGTCTTTACAAACTTTCTATTTATAATATTACGAAACTTGGATGTTTTCGAGTATGCCTGTGACAGGTATTTATCGAACGTCAGCGAAATATCCCTTACGTATAGGTTTAACATGGTTTGGTTTTGACAGTCCTAAATGTGATTATATTTTTGGAGTTTAGTACAAGCAATTTACATTGATTTTAATATATCTTGACTTGTGAGAGTGTACGAGTAGGTTCCGACCGTGTTCTGTACTCGACAGATGACTGGCCGATGAAAGCTCACTATAGCTGCTCATTCTGACATGTTATTTTTTGACTTGTACTTTTCACTTATCAAAAATAAATATTTGAACTACTTACTATATATTTAATAATTCCTTTTTATTTTTACTTTTGATGTAGTTTTGTACAATGTTATAGAGACATGATTACCAAAAGCGCAGATATTGACTAGTTAGTGACAGTTTATTCCATTATATTTAGTAAATTTCAAGGTTGAAAGGAAAATATCCGCGAACCTTTCTGTTCCGCGTGCGCTGTAGACAGGTTTTCTGTGGCTAGATGCTGCTCACCGTTATTCCAGACAACTTAATTGAGGATGTTGTAGATTTAACTATTCGCTGAGGCTTCGCACCGGGTTCACCGCCCGCTCCGTTACTACTGATAATTGAGTTAATCTCGTGCTCTCTTCTCTTAATCTTTCGCTTCCGTTCGAACCGTCTAATATCCAGGATGTGGTCGCCGGAGCTTATTAGAACGAAGCGTGCTTTATTAAAGAAATTTGTTTAACAATAGTACAGTTAGTCCGATTTACTTATATTTGAATTTTTTCCCGACATTTCGATAGATCTAACCGTAATCAGCTTCTTTGAATTGTATAATATTGTAAGAAGTAAAGAGTCAGTTGATTTTAAATACATTATGTTTATTTTAATTGAAGTAAGAGCTAGTAGCAACGTCCCACATTTATGTTATATCCGACGAAATATGTATCATCGAACGTACACATCATGGTGAAATAAACATATTATTAGCCCGTTCCGATGAGTTAATTGATGTGTAATTGATAGAATAAGCTGTTAAAATTCCGGCGACCGTCGTACCATCACTGTGTTATGTATGTAGTTACTTTTTTTAGTTAAGATAAAAAAAACATGTTTTATATACCATCGTACAAAGCTGCAGAAACCTGTACATAATTACGATGCTAGACCGCGGCCGGCGCGGTACATTCCCACACCCGTCCGACTATACCGGGAGAATTGCGTTTTCAACTATGGATGGATGTTCCGAGAAGCGTGTTTTTGTTCACTTGTAACTAAACACAGCTCGCAAACAAACTGGTTTGTGTAAATGTCTACGTGCCTTCGTACATACATTCACGCTTTTATCCTCTGAAGGTGTAGGCAAAATAACTAATGCACCTACGGCTACTCGAGCTTAACGAACATTGTTGCTCCGTGATCGAACAACTTACTTTTTATCATATCCCGCACGTATCGTAATCACAAACTAGTTTTTCTATTCCACAAGTGTATACTTGATGCTGGCCTTTTTGCGAATCGTTTCTATTGGCCACGACATCACTAGGTTCATAACCAAAGTACGCTGCCGCTAAGCAATGGTAAGAGTAATCCCTTGCCCAACAGCAAGCGCCACGAAAGTCTAAAAGCCATAAATATACCACCAGTACTATGAATTACAAATCATGGCGCCTGCATAAGAAATATGTTAAGCGTCCACTAATTAAACCAATCAATCCGTGTCCAAACTCATTTGAATGTCCATTATTTGTGAGTCTATTCCTCGTGTCTAGTTACTATGCATTCCCCGGAATACGGGTGAGACGTTTAGCGATGCGCATCTTAATTGCGATGCAAGTTTCTTATAATATATTCTAAACACGATTGCAGCAAACATTTCTTTTCCTGAGAGTAATGTGACAACTGTCACTACTTTACTAAATTAAATATTTATCATCGAGAGCTACTACTAAACAACTCTTTTCGCACTCGTTTAGTTTTAGTGTACTCTGCAGCCGCTTTCGGAATCGCGCCTTAACGATCTGGTACAAGGTTCTATAAGCAATAGCCTTCTATTTCCATTAAGTTCATTATGATAATTTTCTTATTAGCGACAGGGAATCCATTTGCGTGGCGAAAGGTCAATTTCGAACAAAATGCATTTTTTATTTGTTTAATTGTGCTTGGAAATAACATTTGATGATGATTAAATTATTATTATTTTATAATTAAATAATAATTTGAGCAAATGGTCAACGTGACCAGATGTGCAACTAGTGTCCATCAATAGTAGCCATGTCACACAGATATAAAAATGACAAAGCACTGTGTGCTCGTGCAGCGAAATATTTAAAATTAAAATCACATCTATCTGTTTTATCTTGTTATTCCTTTATCACGCATATTAAACGAGCTGGCAACTCGTCTGATGGTAAACAGTTACCACCTATTATAAACTTCAGTACATTTGTACACAACCCTACTATTGTATCATTATACGTGCTAAATATTGGTAACTATCTTGAAGGAATTGCATAAAAATAGATGCCATTGGAAAATGGCAATATCAATAGACATTAGTGTGAAACGCATTAATGCAAGGTTATTGCCTCAATGCATACATGATTAACTCACAGAATAAAGAAGTCTTTTACAAAAGTTAATTTAAAATTTTACAGTATATTTAATTTCAGACGAATTTATTGATAATAAGTTCGTTCGTAGTATAAGCATATTTTTATGTAAAAGAAAATCAGCATAAGAGAAGAGATAACAAATAATAAAATCACATGAATAGATCACAAGCGCGAACTGATACCAACAGAGGAGGTAGAAGACATGTGAAGAGATTACTAGCGAAAATGTATGAGGACTGTAGTTACATAGAAAGAAAGAAAAACATACATTTGTGGGCTGGTTGGGTGGTGAACAACATAATTTACAATAAACTGAGGTACTTATGGGTAAAGGAAAAAAGAAAAGTTACGTCACTGACTGCACGAAGCGCAACAGCTAAGCTGCTTGTTTAGAATTATCTACAATGTGGTATCCCTGGGTGAGGCCGCACATTAATCTATTCATACAGTGCCCACAACAAGGTTTTACCGCTTAGAAGAATACTAAAAATAATTGTGGCCAGTGTTATTATCGTGCACAATAAGATTGTACAATTAATATCCCAGGAGGAGTGCGGTGCAGTACATCGTGATGGTGTTTATGCAGAGTCATTTTTACATCACATTACTAAATAAAACTACATACTTATCTATTTCAAAATAGATAGTAGATGTAAAATAAAAAACCTGTAAGTTTCGAACAAAATAAAAAGTAATTTCAATTTTACGCGCCCTAAAGCCATTACTACTACTCTAAGATAATTCGTTGCAGTGGCAACATCATACTTTCAGTCATAAATACACCCATGGACACGTAATATTCGCATTAAACTACAAAATGATCAAAAAATCAGACAACTAAGACTAGGATTTTTCGTAAAAATATTCGTTATTAATGGATGATTTTTGGCACAATATCAGCAAAGGTTCACCTTTTCAGGAAGACGAGTATGTGGTTTCATTTAGTAACGCAATGTCAAAATGACTCGGTATAATTACGGTCGTGCCAAAATGACCCTACTGTGTCTGATGGTACGTGGAATACAGTCCAGACAGAGTATCGATTGTCGATAGAGATTACCCCTCGGCAGTCGACACAATTATGCCGGCTTGTGTGTTGTACTGCTCAGCAATCGCACAATCAGACAAACGTCCTCGTCTGCTCATTGAGTTGTATAAAACGATGTCTGTTTTATTTTGTTGGTACAAGTCGTGTTATTCTTATCGTCCACATCTGTGATGTATTTTCATCGCCGCTGTTTAATGTACATTAATATAATAACATTAGGTTTGTAAAAGTTTTAATTATTCCTTGAAACTTTGATATTTAACATTAAATAAACAAATACGTACACATCAATCGTATATAATATTATAATTCTAACAATAGAGTTAACAATAAAATTATTAGATCTCTGATTGCGGCAAATGTCTTCGCAAGGTTTAAATGAATATTTGCATCATTACGCCAATCCAAAATCATTTTTTATATAAAATAGGCAAAGATTAATTTGCGTCAGTTAAAAGAGTCATTTCTAAAATCTCCAATTAAAGTGATGGCATAACACCACAAAAATGTAGGTATCAAATTAATACCTATACATTCGGAGCCCAGATAAAACATTTTATTTGTTTTACAACCAGCTTAGCGGCTTTTACCGAGGCCCCGGAGAAATACTTGGCTCTCGGAATAGACACAAAGTAAGAATATAATTATGTGTTAAATGGTAATAAGTTTGTCAATAATATTTACTATTTTATTACTTGATACTATGTCATGTGTCAGAATCCGCCTCGGTACACTACTGATTTTATCTGTTACAAGTAGCAATGAGTAACCACCGTTATGTTCTGATGTGAAAGCTGATATATACAGCGAATTACCGGTTATTATGTCAAATTAATGCTTATATTTAAGGTGAGAAGCGCAGTGTCTTGTCACTATCTTGCTATTCATACAATCGATGGCGTTTTTAGAGAAAAAAATACCTTAGTTGTTTCTCCTAAAATACTTACACTAGAACTTTATATAAAACCCGGTAACAAATATCAGAATAGTTGGAATACAAAAATGCCATTAAATTTACAACAACATAAAACTTGTTAATTACCCGATGGCGTAGTTGTATTGCTTGAACATATGTCACCACTCTGAGGTCCCCATGTTAGGATCTGTAGTCGGTACAAAGGCCTGGAGTCTTGTATTTGTGTCCGATACCACATCACAGGACGGAACTCAGAGGCGAAAAATGGAGGCCCTACTTGCACCTCTGCCTACATGTTCGGATATAAAGGTGCGATTTGTGATTCTTCATTACTCTAACATAAGTTTGTGTTTCCCTTAGCAAATCAATACAAGAATTAAAAGTTATCAAACTTTATTTCGTAATTTAGATGGGTAAAGTTTCGTCATAATCAATTTAGTTAGTGGAGCGCAATCGAGCAACTTCACCCCTAATTTGTCGCGATAAAGGGACGCAATTAAGGCCTTCAACACAATATACCCGATTCGGGGAATTTCATTGACTCATCCACAAGAGGGATCGAGTATAAATATAAGGATAAGGTTACACACAAATAGTTAACATTGCACGCCTCTTTACTTCGAACTGGTTAAATTAAAACATCTTAAATAAAATAACAGGCTTATGAAAAGCCTTGCTACAATAAAGAATTTAAATTATGATTAACAGCCATTCATATTACATCGTCTCGGAGCTGGGTACAGAGCACGGTCCACCTTTACGATTAAAAGACGTTACGCGTCTAGTTCATTTATTTTGTCCTAGAACTGATATGGAGGTCTGATAAATGCTTGTAAAAAAACTCAGGCGACTATTTTTTTTATTTTTATAATGATATTCGTATTTAGCTAATCCACATTGAACACACATCAGAAATTCAAATGTGTGATGCGATCAAATTTTACAGTCCCTTCCGCTAGGTTATATTTAAACTGTTAGCTCAAGAAAAAAAAACATCTATAAGCTTCCTACATGTCTAGGCAGCAAACAAAATACATTAGCTTTAATAAAAAATGTCTCAAAAACAAAAATTGTTTACTTCTGTTTTCGGACCGAATGTCAAAACACGATTGGAGTCGCAGGCGAAAACATAGCGAAATAAACAAACAGATTTTAATTAACAGTGCCAAGAATAACACTCATCTCGTCCGGTTAAAGAAAGCTAAATAAACTGCCAATTACTTTTTAATTTTCTTGTTTGCGCCGTATTGTAACGCCGCGCCGGCTTCATTACAAACTCATTCTCACTACAATACTTTTAGAGCAAATTAATTTTAGAAGCTTTTAACTCTCTCTAGGCTATAGTAGCGAGAGTGACAAAGAGAAAGAGTTAGGGCTCAGGTTGATTGAAAAACAGTTAAAGTCTAAAGTTATTTTTAAACTAATATTCATTATTTACGTTCTAGTTAGATTATTTTATTTAACATCTCAGGTAGTTCATATAATAACAATGCATTATATATTAATTAGTTTATTACGTAATGGGGGCATAAAATAAACTCTTGGTTGTTAAAATAGATACCAATTTTCCAGCTTGTGTGTTATTTCTAAAATATGAACGCTATTGTATTAATTGCTTTCTTCAAGAATAATAGATTCTTAAGGAAAGTAATTAATTTTATAATTTAATATTATTATACACTATGTGCTGCAGAAATATTTAATTAGAGTATGTGTTTAAAACTGGTTGTCTGATGGTAAAGAGTACGGCGGTAACAATAATAGTAATAACATCTTCTGAACTTGAAAATAACAAAACAAAGCATGTCATTGCACCGTGCTCGTCACCTTGAGATATGTATTAAAGCTTTTGTTGTCCAGTTATTACACTACATACAATGTCCTTTAAACGGGAATACAATTACAGTGCTTACATGATGCTGCTTGGCGAAGTGAATGATAAGTATAGGGGTTGGTATCTATCTCGACGGACTATCGCATATAGAGATCTGTTACTACACTTTATCTAGTCTGGATAAAACACAGCTTGTGTCTATTGATAAAACAAAGTAAACAGCGGCCCGCTGGCATTTATAATTCGAAAAATTTCAAAGGAATTTTTATTTAGATTTCAAACTGGACCACTAGAGCACATGCCACATTCTTGTGAAACTAGCTTGTTGATGTAGAATGCAGCTTTAAAACCTAGATATTAAGTCGGACACGATAATGTCTTGATTGGTCTAATCACTAACTACAACTTGGACCACAATGGATAAAGATTCGTTTGCATTCATACGTTGTCGGAACGTGAACCGTGATAGATTCTCAATTATAAAAAAGACCTGCTTGAAATTGAATTGCTTGCTTGAAATAAGAATTCGTGTGATAATCATAATTTAGTTCCATATAACATCACGGGACGGAAATAATCACGACGGAACATAAACATGTCTATCCCTATCCCATTTGGGACAATGGAGCTTATAAATACGTCTGTGTGGGTGTAAGAAAATCTCTTGGGATATATAAAAGAATAACGAAATAAGTTTCCATTATCACAATATTCAGCTTTGAATAAAAAAAGAACTTGTCAAACCGACTTTTCACGATCAGACTTGAAACTAAGTTTGAATGATGTTAATTTATATTGCGATAGAAATCTTTGATCTCGTTTCTTTTAACCAAGAGCAAAATTTTTTAATGTGGTATTTTTAACACTCCGCATAATAATGCATGTTAGAACTCTAGGGCTCTCTTATCTCTGCGTGTGTATATAATACGAATATTAAAATGCTTAAAATAGTACAGCGTCTTACCATATCCAAACAAAAAAACAAACAAACTACCTAATTTCATCATTCAGCCGTTTATCATGAATTTGTACCTAAGTTTCAGTATCTAGTGTACTATTATCTGGTTATAGCTAACGAAATAATAACATATTCCGTGAGTAACATTATAAAAAAACAGCCGTACTAATTCTGGGTTTGTATAAAAGTACCTACTTTAAACAACGCCATATATTTTACATATTTTGATCTCATAAAAAGTTATATCCGTTATGTATGTTAAGGTCATTTTTTCACACAAATTGAATCGTATTTTAAACTGGACTTTACGGCCTCATACTAATTTTATTGTTCGATCGTGTCGAGGTTACGTTTGACCATATAACCGTGTTTAGTTAACTGTATCGTGCGGGAAACGTGTTAAAATGCTAGTTATTACATTTTATTGCCGCGGCCTAGACCGCAGTGCGTATTGGAAAGGCGAGAAGCTGGAACTAACTACATGAGACAAGAACATCTAGCTCAGTAGGTAAGCGTTTCCCATTCCTTGAAATTGTTACAATACGAAAGATGGAGTTTTCCGATACCCGCAATAACAAATTAGTTTACGGGTTTATCCTCAAAGGGATAGCGGCACAAGCCGCAAAAACAACACATACTGTGTGGAAATTACGCTACGGCGATAGTAATGGACTGACTTCAAGAAAGCACGCCCGTACGTTGAGTAAAGACGCCACATGCTCAATATGGATGTATGCATTTAGTTCCTTGTGACACTCTCCTCTATTCTCAATTTCCATTCCTTTCCTAATGATCAACATATTATCCACCGCTCCACTAGCATTGTTAACTGATAGTAAAAATAAAATATTCAAATAATACCTAACAATTTTTAATTTGTTTACAATTTTAACGCTTTGCAAAATTGCTAATAATTGTTCAAAACGCGTTGTTTTTGCACCAGCCATTATCACTCAGACAAAAGTATTAACCTATCTCCAGTTTATTAATAAATTTCGTTGTTAGTAGCGGCAATCATTCCGCGAACTCGATTACTGACAAACATACAATTAACCGTCATTAGTGCGTAACAAACAAATCATCCATTCGTCATGGGTCACGTCTACACTGACTGGGTGAACTCATGCGATTTATTGTAGCGTTGGGAACATAAAAATGTTACAACAAATAGACATTCATTCACTTATTTTAACGCGAATTAAAAAAGACTTAATTATTTTTATTTTATATTTATATTGAGTTAGGCTTTTAATTGCGTGATTTCTCTTTCTAGGTAAATAAGTTGATTATTTATGATCGGTTCTATCCGATTTCCATGATAGGACACGCCGAATGTCATTTTTCTATAAATTAGCCTGCGACCCACCTACGCATGCTTTCACGTCTAGACACTTTCAATTATAGTCTGTATGAATATCTTGACTGTGATAAAATTTACTTTTAGAGTTAACGCTGATAAGATGCAAATTGCCTTAAACAAGCAGAGTTAATAGATAATGTGCTTCGCGAGAGTTGAACCCCCACACTCATTAAGCATTCGCGGAGCTGTCGTCTTAATTCTTGCTGCCATTATGGACACCGCCCATAGCATACAAATTGATGCGTCAGTTCCAAAGTGTATATATTCTAAATTTAAAACTTCATGTTCTTTCCGAAATAAAAAATACAATGCTGACTATTCAATTTCTCATAATGGTTCTTGAAATATTTTTGTATGAGAAGGAAAAAATATGTAGTTACGCGACTATTTGTAGGTACTCGAAGCGAAACGTGACAAAAAATAATGATATGCCGTGGTTTTGCAACTTATACAATTTAGAATATAATATTTTTTACTGTCGAAAATAATAACGAGTGAAAATAATTTAACCATAATAAAAATAGTATTTCTCGTAAACGTAAAACCATAATATAAAGAAAAAGGTTCTCGAGTGGAGACTACGTAGTACCTGCAAAACACATAGTCGGACATCCACCTAGACAGACGACTTGATAAAAATTACAAGTACACACTGGAAGCAGGTGGCTTTTGATAGGTTCATTTCCAAATCTGTAGTGGGCTTCATGGATCTGATTATGATGGTGATGATGATATTCAATCTTTACATTTAAATGCGAAAAGTTACAGAAAAAAAGTAATAATCATTTCACACCTTAAGCGGTCGACTCACATTTTAGTTTTTTAGCAATAGGGGACCGGACCAATTTTCAGAAGGTGTTTTAAATTGATCATTGTGGATATAAATAGCCAAGAAAAATAGTATTTTGCACAAATAAAGCTTAAAAACTACATAAAACCATGCCTAAATGTTAAATAGCTATAATTCCCGCGCAAACGCTACATTATGTCATTTCGTCCCGTGTGACGTCATACGTGGATAAAGCAACTTGACAAGTGTTGTCATTTGAACAGTGATTCAATAATGCCAGATTAGGGTTATTTACCCTAGATTTAGGGGAAAACTGAATTAGCAGGGTATTTTTTTTTGGTAATTTTTGGGGTAATTCTACGAGTTAAGGTATTAAAGCTATTGTTTCACGGTACTGTAATAAATATTGAGCTTAGAGAATGATGTTTCCTACAAAAATTGTAGGCCATGAAACAATTATAATTATTTATTCAATACAATTTTCGTGTACAGCTAGTTGTTCCTAATAAAATGAGATAATTAAATAAATAATTATTGAAGTGGAAGTGAAGAAAGAAGTGGCGTCTGCATAGATAAAGATATAGAAAAAAAAAGTACCGAATTATTTATGATTGGTTTAAGGGTAAAATTTTAAATTCCAAATAATCCTGGGGTAAAGAGAAATTATGATCTGGCAACACTGCATAGACCGTGTTAATCTCAGGCAATCTCAGGTTACTGTGTAACAACCAGAATTCTATATAAATAAATATTCTATTCCATATCATGTGGCAGCTAAAACATAAATAAATACATCTCATAACCATAACCTCCTGGGTGTACAAATGATTTAATTAATTGAAATATTCATCGATTTATTTTAAACCGAAACACTATTTTTATTTACTTACATCAAAGTGATTATTAGAGCAGTTCTGTGTCAAAAAACACATTTAAAGCATTAAAATAACACAACGCGGTATAACATCCAGATGACGTCTGTTTGTTTACATTTTACCCACGTGTGACGTCATGCGCCGTGATTGGTGTTTCATTTGCCGTAAAGAATAGACTAAAAATATTATAATTATTGTATTTTATTTATTGATTTAAAAATACAAATCACAACTCTTTTACAAAAACAAATATGAGATAATATTTTTAATATTACAAACTTTACTTCAAACTGAATTTCAGATTTTTTGGTAATACCTGTCCGGTCCCCTATTGTGTCTAAATCCTTACCTTAAGTATGGTCTCATGAACTTGATGAGTTTTATTTTGTGAAATAATTTTTGTTTACTTTTGCTAAGCTTGTCTCCTCACAGCATTACGGGTATAAAACAACGGTTTTTCTCTATTATCTCAACGGTAATAGGTAAAGTTGTTCCAGCTGATGTATGGATGGCGCGCGGTGGGTCGGCAGCGTACGACGTGCAGTGTGCACACGTGTTTACAAGACTGTAGATAAATGTCTGCCATCAATAAGTAGCGAAGTTTAGTTTAATCCGAGCGCGGGATTTATTGCCTTGCCTCGTCTCGCCACACCTCCCGCATCTCGCCTCGCCTCACCCCGCGCCGTTAGGGCTGCCAATCGTTATATACTCCAGTAGATTCATTTCCAACTTGATTGTATTCGACTTTTAAAAGTGCTCTCAGCGCCTTACTTACTGAATAATGGAATGGATTTTATGTTAATTTAAGATTTCTACGTTTATTGGATCTCGCGTGCGGTGTAAGGTGTTTGCTAAAGCCCGTGGAATTCTCTTGTAGTTTCTGCTGAGTTTAGTTTTATTTCAAATTAAATGTAGGGCATAGTCTTCATGGGTAAATTGCACCGGATTATTATCGTGACAATTATTTTGGTTTATTTTACTTGATGCATACCAACCAGCTGAACCCCAAACGCAACTTCTCTGAAAGAGGAAGTTCAGCCGGGTTTTTCGTCAGCTTCAAACTTTAAACATAACCATTAAATAATATAATTTCAAATTTCAACGATTTTCTTGTGCCCTTATATCATAAAATTGTCTACTGAGGTCAGTTTACAATAAAGACACAAGTGTAAGTGGCAACCCTATTTCCTCCATTAATATAGGTGAGTCCTGAGATGTGCTCCGGTTGCGGTGATCTGATCCCGTTTTATTGGCACATTTCACGGGATTAAAGACGTTAAGCGTGTAAGTAAGCGCTTGCCAATCATCGGGTGCTTACGACGCCTCGACAGATGTTCCCTGATTACGGACTAATATTCTCTTTGTGTGACGTATATGCGAGCGAATTTATTATCAGCATTTAGTCTTCATTTAAAATCACATAATACATATCACTTACATTATGTTATTCATTAATGGTTTTACTTGTTTTATTTTGATCAGACTGGGTGGAGCCGACAAGTGTAAAACAATATTATTTTTATCAAGTTTCATTTTCGTTCATATGAATAAATTATGTGTGGAATAATATTCGATTTTTTACATTATAGATCGAGTGATGTTTGCATTAACTAAAGAGCAACTAACAAGTTAATAGTAGTTCTCATGTTTACTCTTTTACATCAGTCTGCATAACTACTACCGCTTGGACTATTTTTACCACCAACAGTAGAGTTCAGTAGTCTATTGTTTTGTAGAGTATTGGTGACACCATTCAATATAATTACTGGACATTTAAATCCTTGAAATAAAACTGTTCCCTGCGTGACCATGAAGGCTGCAAAGTCTTCAAACGTCGGGATAAAATTATAATATATCCGATGTATATACCCGAAAAATAGTTCTATTTCAACGTCATACATTTGCGTAAATATAGGAAATGATTAAAGCCTTGACAATTAACATAAAGACCAGTACATCTTTAGTGCATCATCATTTAAAGTTCATAGTATTGTTATTTCTTTCCATAGCACTTCCATTACGCGAGCTCTCAAGTCACTCTGTTGTACAAAAAATATCGGATACATAATATTATATCGGATATAATGGCGTGCTATAAAAACTAAATTTACAGACACTTTAATAGTCAACTAAACCGTTTTTGTGACCAGATCTGCGGAGTTGTGTAACTATGACGTTTCCACTGTGGCCGGGCTCGTTCCTCCAGATACTAATGATTTATCTACGAACTTTATTTATAGACGCGTTTCTAATTTGTCGGGCGAAGCGACCGCACTCAAACCATTTGTCTCCAAATATCTCTGGATACTTACCCAAAAATGGCAAAATTAAGGTAAGAACTTCTTAATATAAGTTGGTAATTCATAAAGGTAATAAAGGTTTTATACCTTTTTAAACTTAGTTTTTATTTACTTATAAGAGTTTTACTGAACACCAGCCGATCCCCATACGATCCTCGTCAGAATGAGTTACAAGCACTTTTCAGTACGTATATTGTAGCAATCCAAGATACAAAATGTATCCTGCACCTAGTCCCCCATACACAAGCTCCATCATGACGTGTTTTCTAATTTCATCCTTAAATAACACCATAAGCGTATATCGTAAGGTTGAAGTTGTTTACATCATAGTTATCAATATTTTCCGCGGTATTGTCGCCATCCTTCACACGTACTGCGCCTAATTCCACGCACGCTTGACCTTAGCGCTCGAGGCTCGAGGGAACAGTTCCGCAAATACTTTTCATTATACACTAGCTTTTGCTCTCGGTCTCACTCTGTTGATAATTATTTACTGGAATAATTGTCATTAGTATTATATTTGGCCCTAATTAATAAACAGATGTAAAGAGAACATAATATATTTGTATTGCAATATAATAATAAAGTAAATATAACTAAAGCACTGTCGTTGCTCGCCGACACCTTATGCTGAAGTATAACATACATAGCAAGCATACTAGTTCTTCTGCAATTCTTGCTTGTATTAATAATTATTTTTGTTTTTATATCTGTACACTGTACTAGTGTTTGAGTGTACTTTTACTATTATTTCTTTATTTGGCTTGTAATTTATTCATGTCACGATGTTGTGTAAATCAATATTTTTGTATTGTATTTTAAGTCCCTGGAAATTTCTATCAGCATTTAATTTTTTTTACATGGGATCGATAATTTTCCCTGAATAAAAAATATCTTCTAATAATAATCTATCGATCTATGAAAGTCTAGACCGGTTGAACCGTTTAAGATAATAGCCTGAACGAACTCACCAAAGACACCATATACAAAACACTTGTGATAGTTTCCGTTAGTTTCAACTAGTAATACTATTTATTTTATATCGCAGACAGACACTTCAATCTTATCATTTATAGAGATAGTTGTCCTTGGCTATATATTTAGTTTGGATAAACAATATTTTAATATAGATTGAGTTAAAGTTATTTTGAGGATGAGTTAAATTATAAACTTTAGAGAGATGAATCACGGAACCTCGTCAGGGAAAATCAGTGAACACTAGGCAGGACTCTTGAGATCGCGCAGTTCATCTGCTTAATGGCATTAATTGAAGAATATCAGTCAGAGAATTATTCTCTTCGTCACAATAGTGATTTATAAGAATCGCACTGGATTTCAGCCTGTTCCTTAATTGTTTTTCAAAGTTCAGACTAAGGCCATTTTGGAGATTAATTACCCTATCTTCCTTAGATAGAGGGGAATCAAAAAGATATTGTCCAAATAAAAAAGTCTTGCCACACTGTATACCTTCGGATACATATTGGAAGTGCGTTGTTAAAGCCAGTGTTAATTCCGCGCTGATTGTCCGTAATGATAGTGTGATTACGCGTGATTGCATCGTAATGTCGATGGTGCGCGGTTGTGAGGCCGAACTCATCGGCTAATCATTTTTAATGCGAATCGGTGATTTGTTGTCCTACATCTTGATTTATTGATGTTAAGGAATGTCATTTATGTCTTTATATTTCACCATAATACTAGTAATCACTGCATATCAATACTTAAAGTTTGTGTATACAATACGGTTCAGTTTTACAAACCAGTCATAGCTCATTTACAGGACTCATGGTAGTAGGTATTAGTCAGTTTAGAAATTGAAATTCGTGACTCAATCCATTATTTTTATGTCCATTAGTATTTCTATCGGGAAGTCGTGGGCTCGAGTTTTAGCTCGCGAGGATTTGTCAAGACACTGCATTTAGCTAGGGAGCCGGTCGCAAGAACCAACCCAAATCCTGACCTTTCTTCAAAATACTTGAAAAATGAATAGTCCCGAGTAAAGTGCGTCAAGGACAACTGAAGAAAGAAGCATACATTTTTTTTACATAGTAAGTAAAAATACAATTAATACGATAAAGATCAAATAACTTCGCGCTAGTATAATCGTCTTAGAATCTCCATAGCTGCTCAGTTCGTCAAAATTTTATTAAGCATCCAATGGCGTCTTAAGTTGGATGTGGACATAAAGCGAGGTTGTTAGCCACACCGTTAGCTTCGGGTTACCTTCCCGGAGTGCTAGTATAGCAACTCGACGCGGACACATTCTAGGAAACAGCTAGCCTTATGTACATAGCACGAACTGTTGTTACCCGCCACGCCGCTCGTGTATTGAATCTACAATATTGCAAACGTTACTGAGTTTACATTTAAATACTATTATTTAATACACGTATGGTTTTTTCAAAGCGGGAGTCATTGAGTAGAAGTAATTAACAGACGGTTAGTGTTGCCGACCATCGAGAGACACTGCTCGATGCTGTCATATAACCGACTTCAAAAAACGGAGGAGTTTGTCAATTCTAATGTTTATTTCTTTAGAACTCTGTGATCTATTAACCGATTTGAAAAAATATACTTTCATATTGGTCACGGAGAATTTTTACCAGGCGGTTCAATAGTTAGGTAAATAACTGAAATATGTATGTCAACCAAGTAATTAGTAAACTAAATTGCAATTTTTTACTCTCCTGTGATTGTTTTAACATATGTACCATTGAAGGAGGTTCAATATTAATTATAAAGTTGATTTTATAACTTATAAACTAAAATCACATGCAGTGATCACTTTGCCGTGCCTACCTAAAATCAAATGTACCTATTTTATAATAAAACATATTTTGTCTCTCGTAATACTATCATGCTACGACGATACCGCACTAAGGTACTGAGGTGTTATCGTACTTTACCACAATCCAAGCACTATTCCAATAACAAGGACACCGAGCCAAGAGTTTTGACATGAAACATCTTGCTCTCATCTTGTAACATAAAAAAAGATACAGATTCAAACAGAGGACCTTGGTAAAGACTTTGAAAGCGTCTGCTATGTGTCGCGTATTTGTATAAATAGTTCGCGCGTCGACGATTGGACAGCACTGGATGCCATTTATCATCGTTACGGAACACGATTTAATGTTACGTAAACTGAAATATACTATCTGTTTATCATACTGTTCTAACTGTAGAATAAAAATATATTTTAATTTATTGAGAAACTTTTATATCACGTTCGTAATGGCATCCTTGGGCAACAGCGAAATCGGGTACGATCAGTTCATATATTATAAGTGCAAGTCTCTACAATCTTGATGTGAGTTTGTTCAGGAATATGATTTTTAATACTGATATCTTTTGAATTAAAAATATAAATTGGTCGCTGTTAATTCAGAAATGGTGGGGTACGAAATAGATGGTATACATCATTGGGAAGGATAGTATTGTTCTCAAGAGCCGAAACCGCGGTTTTATGTTTACAGTTATTTGTAATTCTTAAGAATAACATCATAAATCAATCTGCAAAAATAAAACGCTCGGTTATAAACTATCCGAATAAACATTCTTTGAAATTAGTATTCATGTTTATTCAGATTCAGAAATGTGTTTGAAACGCGAAAATTAACAAACGTTTTATAGCCGACTTCCGAACACCTGCGATAAACGATGCAGAAATAATATCTCTTTCAGATTTTTACATAAAATACGATATGTTCAATTGATAATAACACTTATATAAGCCTTGTTTTATTGCCATAAGACTCTTCTCTATTAAGTTTAAGCTTCTCATCTTCTACACTAACTAATGCGTGTAGTACATGCCTTTAACTCCATAGTATAAACGAAATTTTTGAGCTCGAGCTTTCAGATATGTACTAGTGTTTTCTCAATATTTTCAGCGCCAGAGCTAACGTTTAGCACCAGTTAATGCACACGTCATTAACGAAACGCGTGCTCTGGAGCCAAAATCGAACAATGTCCATCGCTTCGCCGCGCGCCAGTCTGATTTTTATTTTTCGCTTTAGGCGAGCAATTTCATACACGTGATGCCAAAGTCGATTTTGAAATTTTTTGACGAAAACTATTTTCGTATATCATTAATTTCCCATAACACCAGTCATCGTCCTATTGCGTTACCTGTAACGGCAAATGACTTCTGCCTGCAAACGTAAAGGAATCGCAATGAAGTTGGACTCAGTACTTATGAACTGAAATCTTTTTGATGACCCGCCCGGCTGACGGTAAAGTTACCATATTCTATGGCGCTCATGATAATAGAAGATACCAAACTCGTAACGCTGGAACGCATTCCAGCTGCGACAGTAGCGTTAAATAAACGTGCGATTTGACGCGCCGATACATCGCGGCTATTTCGGTCTCTTTACAAATCATTTCACATGTCGTTGTTTTTACCGCGCGACGTGTAGCGTCAAGTATTTATGGTCGCGTGTATATCTTAATCATTTTAATGTTCTGACATATTTTTCTTGTAGTTCAAATAAATTATTGTGACGCGGACTGGAATTCTGATTTGAAAAATAGTATCTGATTAAAAAGTGAATATTAAATGCTTTCTTGCAACTAAAAGTACGCAAAGTGGGTCGCACGATGGTAATTGATCACTGTCACCGATGTCACATTTTAAAGAATCGCAGGTGACGTGAATTTATGTCATGATTTTATATTTAAAATTTCGGATATATGTATATTTTCGTAATAATGAAGAAAAAAATATAGAGTTACATTATCCATAAAAGTTTCCACAAACTATTTAGAAAAATAAAAATTATTTTATTATTCATGTTTACAATTTAGATTTTGAATAATTCCCTCTGAATTTACATCAAACCGTACCTATAATAAGGTTAATCCTGAGTGGAGTCGATAAAATGGGTTACCTACCGAGTTAATCCATGTTAAAATATGTTTATGGTATAATAGTTATGAATATTGAGAAATAATGACTTTCATAAGGTGTATTATTGGACAAAGCGTCGGAAAAACCCGCTAGGCATCATTGCAACATGAGTGTCTCCATATCTCTTTTTTACCTACTATGACGCATATAATTTCACATTATTTTGTAATAAAACATCCGTATTTATTCATGACCCATCGAATACGGACAACTTTCATAATCCATGTCTTCTATAGTATGCGTAACAAATCAGTAGAATCTGGCTGTCATCCGTCTATTAATAACTTTGTGCATTTTGTAAAAATGTATAAACGTATTTCAGTGCAGGTTTCATTATCATGTTTAATATACACCAATAAATATGCACACTATAAAATTTCATTAATTTTAATAGAATAGAATTAGAATTATATGGAATCAACGTAACTGGGATTTATGGCAGCCGTTAAACCATTATCAAGTTCTAGGCGTAGTTACTGTTTACAAACAGTTACCTACCGTCTGACTAGTACTTGCTCGTCAAAAATGCTACTTCACCGAGTTAGATCATCTTCATTCAAGAACCGATCCGTCAATCAGTCAGTCGACTGATTTATTTTATATTTATGTTGAATGTAGTAAACTCGTCAACAAATTAGTTCTTCACCGACCGCTGTATAAACTCCGCCGAACAAAACGCAGAACTCTCTTGTAAACTAAACAGGCGCGAAATAAATTTGTTTTCTGTAAAATATGTGTAGACGAGAGCGGTAGATAATTGCTCCCGTGACGTCAGACACTGGCTGAGGATCGGAGTGTACGCAACACAAATGCCAAATGTATGTTACATAACCACGTAGTCTAGACCGTGGCTTATGTAAACGTAGAGAACGGATATCTAGAACTTCTTGTAGTGTGCGCATTATAGACAATTTTGTTTACAGCGTAAACTGTTTGAGCTGGGGACTGCGATCCGTAAAATGGTGTTGTATTGCAAACGCTCAGTAATGTCTCCGAAGACTCTAGCATCTACGTCACTCTAGCGGATAACTCGAGTGGGTAGTACACGTAGCTCGCGCCACATGCATCTACTCAACAAAGTGCATTAGGATAGGAGTTGAGCGGCACGTATGAACCGTCTGTTTCTCCACCGCGCTGCTGCTACGTGCCGCGCCAAACATACACACCGTCTGAGAAACATTGCTTCTGAGACTTTACATTTCCTCATGGAAGCAATGTAACCTCTCATAAGCTACTAATACGGCATTAATCTGCTGAAAACATTAGATTTACTGTTTTGTTACTTTCTTACTTACATCTAATTTGAGAGTCAAAGTTGCAAAATACCGATGGAGTTAACTGATGTCTCAGAATGACGATATCGGTTTAAATTCTGGAATTAAAGGCCTGACCTGGACCAAATCTATACAGCAGAAAAAAGATGCTATCTTATCAGAAAAAAATATACAATATCATATAACGAGGGCACAAACTGCCATATTTTAAACCGTAACATTGCAATTCTGTGAAATAATCTTCCACTGAAAGTCCAACATTACAAACTCGAGGATATAATAACGAAAGTTAACTGCTCTGTCTAGGAATTTCACATATAATATTATTAATAACTAAAACTGTAATAACGTACGTATGTTTGCGAGAGTCGCTAGTAAATATTATTTATGTAATTAGGTGCGACGCGCGAGTAAAAACATCAATGTGTCGGCACTTGTTCGCCAGTGAGACCACGTACAGTAAGGAATGTGTAAACGGGCCGAATCGCGAGCGAGTTGCGGGACATGAAATGTTACATAGTATCGTCTCTATCCTATTGGAGTAGGCAGAGACTATGGATTGACTCTTTGCTCGAAGTGTTACGAGTCAAAATACTGAATCGCTACCAAGCTCATGAAAACCCAATATTACCAACAAGCTATAATATGAAAATTACTAAAATATCGTTCGCAAATTACTCTCTAACTGTACAAGTACGTCACTACTCAATATAGCATCTCGCGATCAAAAATCACTCAGAGCCGATCCCGCATCCCACACGGGACGTGCTACAGTATGCACTACCCTTATCTAGCGAGCTATGAGAATGCACCGAGAATTTTAACTCAGTACAATAAACAGACGTTACTCTCGAACAACGAGTTACAAAAAACATACTGTTCCATTACACGCTACGAAAATATATGCACAGGAAAAATACGGAATTGTTTTCCAGAAGCTTTCTCACTAAACATATTGCTCTGATGTTAATGTATCCATCGTTCGTTCACGAAATATAGCATTAACCTCTTTTCTATAGAAAATAAGATATTTCATTGACGTTTCAAAGCGTAGCGAAAATAAACGTTAAAACGTGGCAGTCTGAAGAGCTGATAGTGCTACGAGTGCTTTCCCAATTCGCAATACTTTTCCTATTCTTCAAAGGTGGCATCACACTTTTAGCTTCTATAGCAATACGGGAGTTTATACGCTGTATTTGCCATTAGTTGCACAGCGACTGTTCCTTAAATAGGGATAAAAAATATAAACAACGCTCTAGCGAACTCAATAACTGATATATATATTCATTACGAAATATTCATTACGTGCCTACGACTCTAAAAGGTGCAGTTCAACTTTCCCGTTACAAACGGACCTTATAATTATGTATCTGATATGTTATTAACATGTACGTGTTTATGTAGCGCCGGTATCGCAGTAGTACAGTTACGAGTGCGTGTAGACATCCTTATCGGCACACGGACAGACGCGCGCCTGTACGCGCCGCCGAGGAAGGCGCCTCATTAAACAGTGTTGCCAGATAATGTTAATAAAATTACACAGTTTATGATAATTTTAATTGCAATTTTTTAATATTTTAAAAATAAGGTCCGTAAAAATGATTTATTTTAAAGTCTAATATTCGTGTTAACATAAGAAATTATGTGAATGTATAACTAACTACCTCCGTGCAGAGGATCAGTCGCCTATGAATCGAACGGCCGCGGGTTCGATTCCTGCAGCGAGGCAAAGGGTTGTTTGTGTAATATATGATATAAATTAAAGCCTATAAACATTTTTATTCAACAAATATATGTTATAGATGTTGTAATAGAAAGTATCCCTAACACCCACGATACGATATTGTTGTATCGTGGGTGTTAGAGAGATAAATTATTAGAGAGAGGTATTTATTATGCTAATGATTTTTGGTTGCTCTTTTAATATGTATTTTTATAAAATAAACTAAGTATATTAATTACTAGCTGACCCAACAGACGTTGTCCCGTTTTAACTATGAATTTGCAGCGCGCATTCTGTCAATCGCTGACAGTTATTTCAAACAATTGACAGTTATATAAAATTAATGTTTCTAAAATTTTCTATTATTCCGCGCAATTTTTTGAATTTTTTCTTTCTTAAGAACCTTCTCCTGACGATAACAAACACGAACAAAAAAAATAGTGAAATCGGTCCAGCCGTTCACGCGTGATGGCTAGACCAAGGGAAATAGGGATTCATTTTTATATATATATAAATAAAACACACAATGCAATTTCTACGATTTTGAACATCTGGCTGTTATTTAAAATAAAACTACGTTGTACTCAACGCGTGATCCAGAGACAACAACCATATATATTTTTATTTGTCAGCCATAGACAACAAAACTGTTATATTATTAGGGATGACATTCTCTATAATAAACTAAACAAATATTTTAGATATCCAATATAACACCCTCACTATATCTAAAATTACTTTAAAATTCTTAAACAACACTACTTGAATTCAAACCCAATGATTTTATAAAGATGTAATGCTTTTTAGCACACAAAGCCTTGGTGAAAACATCGGCTGGCATTTCAGATGTCTGCATATACTGAAACTTAACAATTTTATTTGCAACACATTCTCTACAGAAGTGATACTTTACATCTATGTGTTTAGAATTCTTGTGAAACAATGGATTTTCAGATAATCTTTGGGCACTCTGGTTGTCATTATATAAAGTAACAGTATACATATTATTGGTAATTTCAAATTGTAAATTTCTCAGATATAATGCCTCTTTACATGCTTCAGACATTCCCATATATTCAGCTTCAGTGCTAGATAAAGCTATAGTTTTCTGTTTTTTACATTCCCAAGAAATTACACCATTGGACAAGACAAAACAATATCCAGTATATGACCGTCTATCAATTTTATTGTTAGCCCAGTCAGCATCTACAAAACCTTTAATTTCTGAATTGCCATCTTTAAAATAACTAATACCAAAGCTTTTTGTTTTCTTTAAATACCTAAGCACTCTTTTTGCATATCCCCAATGCTCATATGTATGGCAAGTATTAAACTGACTTAAATAATTAACACAAAATGTTATATCTGGTCTGGTTAAGACAGATAAATACATGAGACTACCAATCAACTGTTGGTAAGGTAAGTTATTAATATCAGTACCTTTGTTTATATTTAATTTACAATCCATTGGAGTATCAATAGTTTTACACTCTGTCATTTGAAATCTTTCTAACAATAAATCAATATAATTCTCTTGATTTAGAGTAACAGAACACTCTTTTTCACTGAAATTTACATTCATTCCTAAACACTGTTTTACTATTCCTAAATCTTTAATATTAAATTGACTTGCTAATACTTCTTTAAGCCTTTTAACCTCAGTTTTATCATTTGAAAATATAAAAAAGTCATCAACGTAGACTGTTACAATGGTTTTACATTTATCAATATTTTTAATATACATACACGGTTCTAATTGTGACTTTTTATATCCATTATCTTGTAAACATACATCAACCTTTTTATTCCAGGCTCTGGAAGCCTGCTTGAGGCCATAAATGGCCTTTTTCAATTTTAAGACTTTATTACTGTTTACATTACAATCAAAACAATCTGGTTTTTGCATGTAAATTGTCTCCTCTAAATTGCCATTTAGGAAGGCAGTTTTAACATCTAAATGACTTACAGTTAGCTTTAACTTCACTGACAATGAAAATAATAATCGGAGGGTTGTATGTCGTACTACAGGGGAAAAAGTCTCAGTGTAGTCTACACCCTTTTTTTGAGAAAAGCCCTTAGCTACAAGTCTAGCACGATAACGCACTTTATTGTCACTATCATATTTTTTTCGCAACACCCACTTGCACTGCACTATAGTTCCATTATCAGGAGCATCTACAAGTTCCCAAGCATCATTTTCATTAAAGCTTCTTAACTCCTCCTGCACCGCCACCAGCCACTGCTGCCGCTCTCGCCCTCTCAGAGCCTCCTCAAGAGTCAGATCACCAACATCTTGCATACACGCCATACCACCAAAACCAAAATAGTCTGGTTGACGTCTAACACGCTTTGGCAACTGCAAAGTCTCCTGTGTTACATCATCTGCATTATCGGTCTCATAGAAGCTATCACTCTCACTAACAGACTCACTGGGAACATATGTCACATCATTGATGTCATCACTCTCAACACTGTCATCCTCAACATCTGTGCTACTTGACTGATTTTCCTCTGAAATGACACTAATTTCTGGATTCAGTTCCTGATTATCCTGTGTTATTGTCTTTGTCAAATTTTCATTAACTTTCTCCATGATGATCACGTCTCTGGCTATAACTATTTCCTGACTATCTGGATCATATAAACGATAACCTTTAGTGTTTTCAGAATATCCAACCAGTAACATTTGTGTTGCTTTCTTATCCCACTTTTTGCGCTTTTGCTTTGGGATGTGTACCATTGCTGAACTACCAAAAATTCTTAAATGACTTAGATCTGGCTTTTTACCAGTCCATTTTTCATAGGGGGTTGTATTGCAGCCTAGTGCAGATGCTGGTAACCTATTCTTCAGATATACTGCAGTATTCACTGCCTCTGCCCAAAAACTTTTATCAAGCTGAGCATCAAATAAAAGGCAGCGTGCTTTCTCTATTATTGAACGATTATATCTTTCGGATAATCCATTTTGTTCTGGGGTATACGCAATTGACTTCTGATGCACTATACCATAACCTTTCAAGTGACTTTCCATTTCACTAGAACAGAATTCACCACCATTATCCGACCTCAAAGCTTTTATTTTCTTTGATTGCTGATTTTCAACTAATTGCTGGAACTCTCTGAAGCACTTAAATGTCTGGTGTTTTGACTGCAGAAAGTATACAAAACACATTCTACTATAGTCATCTACAAATATGAGAAAATATGTATTATGTCCAAGTGACTTATTCTCCATGGGTCCGCACAAGTCAGTGTGAATCAATTCCAACACTTCTTGACTTTTGCTTGCACTCAGAGGGAAAGGTAGCCTCGCCTGTTTGCCCTCGCAGCATACTGTACAGTTGGATTTGTCTGGTCTGTCCATTTTGTCTTGAAATGACATACCCTCAACTAATCCATTTTTCATTTTATTTAGGTCATTAGCATTGATATGACCTAGCCTTCTGTGCCATATTGTACTTGAAGTTGTCACTGTTGCTGCTAGTAGTTGTTGAGACTTCACTGTGTTTAATCTGTAAACTTCATTTTCTAACTTTGCTTCACCTATACAGATGTTTTTAGAGTTGTAAATAAAACATCCTTGCTTATTGAATACCACTCTGTTGCCACTCAATATAATTCTGCTCACTGACAATAAGTTTGTGGTGAGAACCGGCACACATAAAACATTGTTTACACTTATTTCATACTGCTTATTTCCAACTGCAGTCGTAATTTGTAAGTCACCAGAACATATGACATCCACGATTGACTTATTTGCCACAATAATCTGTTTCGTTGTGGGTTCGTACGAAACATTGGACAACATGTTTGCATTAGATACTAAATGAGTACTCGCACCTGAATCTACGTACCAATCGCTTTGGCTAAATTCACTGGTCAAAAACACTGCACTAAATGCATTCGTTTTCGGCTTATTTTCTTCTGGACACTGATTTTTATAATGCCCAATCTTTTTACATTTGTAGCAACGGATTAATTTATGCTGTTTGACGTTTCCGTTAACACTGACTGACGGCTGTATTTCGTTACTTATGTTGCCGCCATTGTTGCCACGATATTTTGAACTTGTTTTAGTGCTGCCAACATTTCTATTTTGAAAGTTTTTAGCCACAAATGCTTTTTCTGATTTAACCTCTAAATCTGTACTCATGTCCAATAACTTCGATTTAATAGCATCTGCACTAATACTCATGCCTGAGTGTTCAATGGCCATGATCATTGGGCTAAATTTCTCCGGAAGTCCCGCCAAAAGCAATGAGCCGACCCATTCTTCATTTATTTCGAAACCGGTACTTTTTAATTTCTGTGCCGTATCAACTAATTGCGTTACGTATGCCGTCATCGACTCACTTGTTTCTAAGCGAATTGAAATTAGGGTCCTCAATAAGCTGATTTTGCGTGCGTAACCGGTGTCATCGAATAACGACTTTAGTTTATTCCACGTACTTTTCACCGTGTTTTCGCCTTTGATGTGGACGTAAAGGGATGGATCGATGGTCAAAACCATCTTTGCTCTGGCTTTTTTGTCACTTAATGCATCTAGTTCCTGGTCACTAGACAAGTCGACTCCTTCCACGATGAGAAAATTTTCGACTGCAAACGCCCAGTCATCATAATTCTCACGCCCCTTTAATTTTGGGACGTTTACAGAGTAATTTCCTGCCATTATTCAACACTTCACTACTAAAAACGAATTCTTTTATGGGGTCTGGGCCCATAACCTGTTATTTAAAATAAAACTACGTTGTACTCAACGCGTGATCCAGAGACAACAACCATATATATTTTTATTTGTCAGCCATAGACAACAAAACTGTTATATTATTAGGGATGACATTCTCTATAATAAACTAAACAAATATTTTAGATATCCAATATAACACTGGCAACCCTAATCTCCGAGAAGCGCCGCGAGTTGTCCCACATTACATCATTGACAACACATCCGTTATCGACAACACAACTTGTTCCAACATACCACTTGTGAGACAAACTACTGAGTTCAGACTCATTCCAACACGTCTCAGGAATCTCTTTCGCCGTATATTTTTACCCAACGACAGCTAAGCAAAGAATGATTATGATTATTTTTTTTGAACATGTAAACCTACAGGCCTTGTGATAGAAAGTTTGAAGCTCAAAGAGAAAGCGACAACTATTAAACTACAGATTATTAGATTTGATTAGCATATAAACTTAACAACAAAGACGTGAATACATGAAAGGAAAATGAAGGACCAGAAAAATTTAAATAAGTATTTCGTTCTTAAGAAAATGAAAAGAAACGTAATATGTTACTTGCACATTTCGGTGTTAAATAACATTTACAAGGTGGGGGCGCGCATTTTGCCATCTTCCCCCGCCGATCTATTAGGGATTTCGATCATATACATGTCATAGACAACCGTTGAGTGAGGAACAAATTCATCTTTAAAGGCTACATCCAATTTTTCTTCTAACCTGTGGCCCTTAAATCATAGTTGACTACAAGCTCGTTAAATGAAACTGATGATAAACCACAAGACAACGTGTTATCTAGACACATAGCGATAAAACTCTTTTAAAAGCAGACAGTGGAATGTTTTCGTACACCCATTATTGTTTCAAGGAAAAACCGAGACTCGCTTACCTTTTACGACGTCTGTAGCGGGTATTTTTATATTGGCTTGACAATACGACTTCAGGGAACCTGGCCATAAATTTACATGTATAATATCATTGTAATTTGACCCGTCCAGTGTCAATCTTTTTACGTGATTTTCCTCATGAATTTCATTTAATCTGTTGTTGTCTGATACCAATTTTCTTATAAACTACTTACCTCAATAAATTTCGTTTATTTAAAATACTTCATCGTATAGCTGTGTTTTTCATTCTCATACATTTTACTTTATTTTAAGTCTCGTTATGCCCAGTAACCATAACCTTTATGTGCCTTTATGCTTAACTTTTCTGTATATCTTTTTGATAGTACAGCCGACAAATGTGTGAGTGCTTCACTTAGTATTAAATGATCACCACCGACCATAACCACATACAATAGCAGAAGCATCTATGCGTTATGATTCTTAAAGAAAGGTGATAGGGAGTAGTTAAGGGGCTGAGAGACTATCGCGCCCTCATACCCGTCTCTGCAACTCCTGTAAGCCAGGATCCGCAGTGGCACGCATTTTATGATATCAAGCGATGAAGTTCGGCTAATCTAAGTGAAACAGTAATCTACCTTTATTTCGCAATGATATTAATCAAATAGGTAAGGGACAGGGTTTGAGCCTCCAGAATCCTCGATTAAATATATTTCGATTACTTTCTAAGCTCAGTACTCGAAATCTCAACACTAGATCCCTAGAAATAGCAACAACGCCACAGACGCATGACGTTGCCTTTGAATTTCCAATAAACCATAATAAGTGCTTCCTATTAGTAGTGGTGGTTTATTGCGATCATAACATTAACTCGCACATAAAACTGTGCCTGCAGTGTTCTATCGGCGGTCCACACTCCGCAGGCTGACTCACTGCGCAGTCATTCGGTACGAGGCTCAAGGCAGCTCCGATTATACCTACGCGAAATACGACTAATCATTGGAACAAAGAGATCGTTTTCTTACAATATCAAATTTAATATTTTAGTTAAGGATCATGTGATAATAATATTAGATCACTATTAATTTGTTCCACTACTGCAAACGAACGTCCTGTGATGGCGGGCCTTTCATCTAGCACGTTAACAATATTCCACCCAGGCCGGCAGGACATCGATGGGTAGTAGATTTAACATAACTTTAAAATATGTACGGAGATATGCACATTAATAAGCTTTCCTTTGCCATTAAAGTTTATATCGAACATTCAATTTAAATATATCATCGTACCTTATGAGAGGTGTGTGCCTTGAGCTGAACCTGACAGCTCAGTCTCCATTTGGTTCTCTTGCGTGCTGCCGTAAAGAATTGAGTAGCAAAGGATATAATTGTAATATTTATGGAACGAATCCAGTGTTTGTTTGACTGTGCACGCATGTGAACGCATACTGACATGCGTTCTTTGTTATTTCGTTATATTATGTCTGTTTGATGTTAAACTTTCTTGATTACTTGTGAATGGATTTCCAAAATGCGATCCTTGAACAAGCAATATGCTAAAGAAATGAGTGATAACTTCGTGTAAACTTCAATTTTACACAACTGAATGACGAGACGAGCAGATAACTCGTTTGATGACAAGGATCCGTGCTCATCACAGAACTTTGGGTAATGAAGTTCTACGTGGTAATGAACTTTCCTCATCGCACTGGGAATCGGATAGGTCTTGTAGTTACGAATTAGGCTGGCGATCCCCTTTCTAACAAAATGCAATAATACATCACAGTGCTACTTAGCACAAGAATTACATATACAATGAGGTGGCATCTAATCGGATCAACTCCATACACTCATACATGTCTCCTTCAAAAAATATGTATGTAACCATTAAATGAATCCAGAGTTATTATCGATTAAGAAATACAATTCAAATTTATAGGTAGTATAAACAATGGACAAATAAAATATATTGACTCAGTTGATACGATTGATGACATATAAATCTACTATAAATAGTATTGTAACAAAAGGCTTGATCTGTCATAGATTTAAAATATTACACACTAGGAGTTAGTCGCGGTATCCCCCGCTTAAAAATCTATTCCCACTACAAAACTTTCTAAATAACTAAAACGACATAATATAACGTCAACGTTAATTATCTATTTATAAAATCTGATAATAAATTATCATGATTTTCCACGGGAATAAATTACCGGGATAAAAGCAGCCTGCGTATTAATCCAAGATAAGGTCTATCCGTATGCCAAATTTAATCCAAATCCGTTCTGCTTTTTTTGCCTTTACTTCTAACAAATCTCTCAACACCGTAACATTTTCACAAACTTTTGCATTTTTATAATTTTATTAAGCAGTGAAATACCTTCGACGATCTATGTTGGTCGTTTTAGAAGTGAGGCCGCACCCCGACTAGTTGCTCGCACATGATGTCCACTTAAACCCTCCTAATGGACAGTTTCTGGGAACACTCAACTATTTTGTAAGCTAGAAGCAGGTCAATAACCAATAGATGCGTAACCCAGATTCCCGTATCTTGGAGTCGGTGGAGTGGCGCGGGCGCCGGCGCCGCGACGCCGTCACGCCGTGACGCATGCGCACTCGTCAAGTGCCTATCTGTACAAAAATAATGACCACCCCGCAAGTGAGCACTTCATAAAATGCCTCTACATCCAACACGTGTTATGAGCTGTTACTCGATTGCTTTCTATGACGTTGCGACTATTTATAGACAGTTTATAATAGTAATGGTCAGATTTATGGCATCGGAAACGAGCCAGATTATTTTATTGAAAGTGGTCACCATCGCATTTATACTTCCATAATGGCAAAGAAGGCGCGTACACACTATTCAAAATAGGTTCTGTAACATGCTTGGAAAAGTGTTTTGCGCCGACCGGAAATTGGATTGCTGATTGAGCTAAGGGCAAGCAGGACAAGCATAATATCCCAGGAATTGTTAGTACGTGATTTACTAGTGATAAATCCTAATAAACCTACAGAGTTAAACCATGCCACAGCAAAGATATATCAGTCCATCCCTCTAGCTAGTTTCTACGACGTCTAGTTTAGTTTATATGTATGTACCTGGTTAGTTTGTTCGTCTAGTTCGTTTACGGACATAAAGACGTTTTGTGATCTTTTTCGGCCTCATCCGGGGTTTAGTGTTCTAAATGTTATACACAAAAACAACAACAAAAAATTGTACACAAGATACTTTGTTGACGCATCAAAAAAATGTTATTAAAACATAATGGTATTAAAAGACTGGCCTAACGTGGGAAATGAGGTATGGAGGTTGGCAATGGTTTAAAAATATCCACACTCACGTCCCCAATCGATCATGTCCAACTTACCCACGTTTTAAGAGGGTGGAAAGCAATCGGCCCGCACGCGGGTGGCAAGCGATGACGGATACCCTTGATAAATGCTTGATGGATGGCTGCGGGAACATTAGATACTTTAACTTGGACTGTGGTAATGGGGCGTAACGTCAATAGGCGTTTGTTAATATGAAGATATCTGGTAAATTTGGAATTACTGGTAAATATGTAGGTATTATATGATGTTATCTATTTTAAGTTTGCGTATTTTAAGTGTAATGTCGGTCATGTCCAAATATGCCAAGCCAGACTTGCTAAACGTACACTAAGTGGCCATGGAATGCGACCCGGAGCGACCCACTCTGACAGATTTTTCATCATGTACCAGCACATGTTACTTATTAGTTCTAGCCTAGATACTGTCTTTCCTTGTGTCACACTAGTCAACAAACGCTATGAAACTAATTCAAGACACATAAGAGTAATCCCCATTGAGAATGTTACAAAAGCGACGTCTCCATCCGGTGCGGCGGACGATTGGGAGCAATTCGTCAGTCAGTCGACACAAAGGCGCGGAAGCTGCGAGCTCGTCTCGAGGTGTTTACGTGCATACGGACTGGTGATGATAGATAACTACAACACATCGTGGGACAGAGGGCTCAGTCCGTATTGTTCAAAGATATATATTATATATGAATGTAAAAATATGTATTTTTAATAGCATTGTTTTATTTTTAATATATTATGTACTAATACACATTGAAAAAATTAAATTGCTGTAGAGTTTTTCATTACTTATCTCGCTAAAACAATAACTATTCAATATCCTCACAAAGAAAAGTAATAATTATAATCATTCCTATTGAAATTACTATAACCCTTCTGTATATCTCGGCAGCTGTGTACTTGGCGGGTCGTCGACCGTGTGTAGCTTTCATCGAAACGCCCTTACCTCGCTTCCGGCTCCGCCACTCTCCGCCACTCGTCACTCGCCACTCGTCACTCGCCACTTCGCCACTTTCCGCCACTACCCGGCACTCCCCTCCTCTTGCGTCCCTGCTGTTCCCCAGCCGCCGACAGATAATTACATTGGAAACCATTAAACACTTGAAACGTCGGAGCTAGGAACACGTCGGTTTAGAAGCTTTCTCATTATTGTTTGTAACCAGCAGAGGGGGTTTTGATGTTGCGGTTGGCGTGATTTTCTTCGCTATATTAATTGATTTCATGATTGAGGTGTTTTGCGAGGGATTTGCTTTGGATTACTAAGATAGGTACAGCTCTTTACATTCTCAGACAAATGAGCTAACAGTCCCGTCGGTGTTACATGTAAATTGATTTGATTAATGCCAAAAAGATAACCAAACTGTAATTTTCAACAAAATGTTTCTATTTAGCAAATTATTGTCAATTCGGTAACTAATTGAAATAAAATGAAATGAAATGACATGTGCTTAATATTCTCACTACTCTGGTAGTAAGTAGTAATTCATAGGAGCTACATACCATCATTACCGTCCGAACGTTGTCCATGTCACAACTATATGTAAATACAGTTCACGTGTAGTACATGTACCGCTCGTACACACTCGGCTCCTCGGCTCGAATGCACAACTAGCACACGCGGACGCAGTCAGAGCTGTTCGCAACGATATTTGCTTTGTAACTGTTTTTAAACAAATCTACGGAGAACAATAAGGCATTTCACAAGGAGTTTTGAACTACAACTTCAGTACATACATATTATAAACAGCAGAAACACTATCCAACAACTTGAATTACAAAGTATTGGTTGGTATTCCACTGCGCTCGACCATTCATAGTTTATAATAGAGGATTGCGGTGCAAATCTCGGCTGAAGGTACATAGACATTAGACGGTAACAAAACGCCACCTATAACTTTCAATTTCAAACACCGCTGCAAAGCCCTTGACCTGAAACATTAGTATCATATTCGGCTGTTTATCACATTAACTGTGCTTCACAACTTCACGTTGAATTACATTGTCATTGTGTACTTCCACTCCGTTATAATTATCTAATGTTTATACGACCTATGTTTTAAGATGAGAAGTAATCTATCTCTATCAATCCAGGACTGAATGTTTATTATATGTGCCTAATTGTATTAAAGGACATTCTGCGATTCATGCGTTATTAGCTAACGAACATCTGGACAGCTTTAGAATCTTTCACATTTATGGTAATAGTCGGTACAATATGATTGAACATAGAATTGAAATATGCTTATGCCATTTTAAAAATAACATCGAAGAAGACATTTCAATTTCCAGAATATGAAATATCAAAACAATAATATCTTGGTGCCGTAACTATCTGACGCGAGGATGTCCATTCATTTTAAACAATACAATATTAATTTATGGTTTTCTTGAAAAAGGTCCTATTTGATGAGTTTCGTGGACGCGATAATTTTTTGGATTAAAAACAAATTACCATAATTTTAGGCGATTTCTATTATTAGCTCATCGATACTGAATTATTATAACCTTATCTTTAAGAATAAAGTAATTGATTCGACTTCTTTTTTTTAAAAAAATTGGAAAATAATAAGGGTGAATCGGCAAGTCTGGGACAAAACTCCATATAATTGGCAAGTCATGACGCTCTACGAAAGCTAATGAATCATATACACTGACCAGTACTATACCCTAATTTGAAAACAAAGTATGTATAATTATATTTCCGAGTTAGAGTATAGACTAAATGATTTTTCACATACGACTCATAACCGCACCACACTAACACACTTTACTTTTTGTTCTCAGTGCATGTGGAATGGTAGCGAGCGCGTCCCAGTCCGGACCTGTCCCGTCCGGTTATTACTATTGAAATATAAAACTATTCTATTTTTTGGTGTTTACGTTACTCGCCCTACATATTTAGGAGCGAGTACGAAACAGCTCTCTGAGTCACGTCACATGCACGGCCGTAAAGGGTGGACTCGTTTATACATCGCCGCTATGTAATATTTATAAAATTTATACCGGCTTCTAAAGGCAAGTTAACAGTCCCGTTTACGGCTTAGATTAATAGACTGATTTAAATGCGAGGTACCAGATATGCTTGTAATGTTTACTGTCAGATGACCGACGAGCTCAGGTCATGTATGTCCGCAGAAAAGTCAGCAATGGCATATGTCTATCTTTTAGTGAAATCTTACTATACCCATCTGAATTTTTGAGAAATAGTCACATATAATGTAATAATTGGAAAGCTATATAGACTGATACGAAAAAAAATGTAGATATTTACTGTGGGGATAAATATACTTAGCTACCGGGACGAAGCCGGGTGAGTCGACTATAGTCTCATAAAAGAAAGATATTGAAATTGAATAACATCATAAAACATAAGGGTAAAATATAATTCGTGGTTCTCGCCGGAGGACAGAGAGGTCGCGTATTGCATTATCAGTTAAACAACCTATGTTTTAAGATGAGAAGTAATCTATCTCTATTAATCCAGGACTGAATGTTTATTATATGTGCCTAATTGTATTAAAGGACATTCTGCGATTCATGCGTTATTAGCTAACGAACATCTGGACAGCTTTAGAATCTTTCACATTTATGGTAATAGTCGGTACAATATGATTGAATATAGAATTGAAATATGCTTATGCCATTTTAAAAATAACATCGAAGAAGACATTTCAATTTCCAGAATATGAAATATCAAAACAATAATATCTTGGTGCCGTAACCATCTGACGCGAGGATGTCCATTCATTGTAAACAATACAATATTAATTTATGGTTTTCTTGAAAAAGGTCCTATTTGATGAGTTTCGTGGGCGCGATAATTTTTTGGATTAAAAACAAATTACCATAATTTTAGGCGATTTCTATTATTAGCTCATCGATACTTAATTATTATAATCTTATCTTTAAGAATAAAGCAATTGATTCGACTACTTTTTTTAAAAAAAATTGGCAAATAATAAGGGTGAATCGCCAAGTCTGGAACAAAACTCCACATAATTGGCAAGTCATGACGCTCTACGAAAGCTAATGAATCATATACACTGACCAGTACTATACCCTAATTTGAAAACAAAGTATGTATAATTATATTTCCGAGTTAGAGTATAGACTAAATGATTTTTCACATACGACTCATAACCGCACCACACTAACACACTTTACTTTTTGTTCTCAGTGCATGTGGAATGGTAGCGAGCGCCTCCCAGTCCGGACCTGTCCCGTCCGGTTATTACTATTGAAATATAAAACTATTCTATTTTTTGGTGTTTACGTTACTCGCCCTATATATTTAGGAGCGAGTACGAAACAGCTCTCTGAGTCACGTCACATGCACGGCCGTAAAGGGTGGACTCGTTTATACATCGCCGCTATGTAATATTTATAAAATTTATACCGGCTTCTAAAGGCAAGTTAACAGTCCCGTTTACGGCTTAGATTAATAGACTGATTTAAATGCGAGGTACCAGATATGCTTGTAATGTTTACTGTCAGATGACCGACGAGCTCAGGTCATGTATGTCCGCAGAAAAGTCAGCAATGGCATATGTCTATCTTTTAGTGAAATCTTACTATACCCATCTGAATTTTTGAGAAATAGTCACATATAATGTAATAATTGGAAAGCTATATAGACTGATACGAAAAAAAATGTAGATATTTACTGTGGGGATAAATATACTTAGCTACCGGGACGAAGCCGGGTGAGTCGACTATAGTCTCATAAAAGAAAGATATTGAAATTGAATAACATCATAAAACATAAGGGTAAAATATAATTCGTGGTTCTCGCCGGAGGACAGAGAGGTCGCGTATTGCATTATCAGTTAAACAAACCCGCGGTCACGTAGCTGGGACTCATGACTCATGAATCACACACTAGTGCGCCCTTTGTCTCTTTACAGACGCGCTTCTGTACTTGTGTTAATAATAATTGAGTAAACCAATAAAGAATAGACAATGGAAAATAAATTATAAATAGGTGATTAAAAATGGAAATGTACAAATCACTAGGTTGTACGTCTCGAATGCGGCAGTCAACTTGGGTGGATATTGCGTAGGTCAGTGCCCGCCTGCTACCTATTGTTTCTTATGTGAAGAATATTGTAACTAGTACTGGGTATTTAAAGACCAATTTCTCATGAGTTAGAGAGAGCGTAACGCCGTGGTGCTATCTCGACACTGTTGCTTCTGTCTCTGCGCAGCGCTAACTATTATACCCTGATTGTGTCATTTCAAGTCATTATCCAAAACGGAACCATAATTATAATTGTGTCATTGATCAGCAACCCACGATTCCGCTGACGTTGTGAATATTCGTTGGTCGTTATAATAACTTAACATTAAGCCAGACTTACTCTTTAAAAAAATTAAACAAACAAAATTATATTCCCTATATCTGCATTCAAAACTACACGGCTCAAAACGCTTACGGAAGCAAACTACATAGTATTTTTATACGCAATTCGGTCATCGAGACGCTGTCCTACACAAACATCACGTAACATTACAAAAATAAATCTTGTATAAACAGTGTAACGAGATCCCAATGTTGAAATATGTAGAACATTAAGTGCGGGTAGCCACTTGTAAATGTTCGTAAAAAGTAATGCTTCACTCGGGTTTATAATAAATATTTTAATCCCACTGTTATTACAAATGTGAAAGTTTGTGTAAATGATTGCATGTTTACATGTTTGTTAAAGCAATCACAAACGGCTAAATCAATTTGGATGAATTTTCGCGTACAGTTATATGGTCTACGTTTTCATTTTTTCATTTCTTTTGTCTTTTATATTTAATAATAAATAAGAACGCAACCTTTGGCTACATCATCTCGTAAAACACATGAACTATTTTCCTCAGAATGTTTTTATAGCGCAGGCGGCATTTATATTGTTCTAAATGCATATAAATTACATCGTTAACTTTTTCTACAAAAAATACCGTAAAATTAAAAAGTAAAAATACTTTGAATGTAGACGCCAATTTGATGCCAATTTAATTGCCTTAGCAGACGTTTACAGGCACATTTGAATGATTGGAAGCTATAAATTGCTTAACGTGCCGGTCTGCCAACACAATAAAATACAATACACTTGTAAGTTTTTCAGTCACGCTCAAAGATTTATGTAGACAAATCAATTTGCTGTAACTATCAGTGATTTACTGAAATTTTACAGCCTTTTCCGTCTTTTTAATAATATTTTTTAAATAGATGTCACTGGCATTATACAAGTGGCATTCCAAATCACTACAGTGTGTTTGTAACTTCCGTGGGGGGAAAGGCTTTTCACGCCGGCGAAACCGCGAGCGTCGCCTAGTTGCAATATATTTTCGAATGCTCCGTATGCATGTCGATAACGCAAAGTTGCACACGTGCATTACGTAATGCACGGACGATGCGCGAACAATTCATACTATGTAATGTAAGCCGCGCGTTAATGTCTATTCTGTTATTATGCGAGGAAGTAACGCGTCTGATAATAATCGTTATTATTTTCATGAACAATAGCATTACCATAAGAATTTTAAATCGAATTACTACGCGTGCAATACTAGATGTTAAGTCTCTTCGGAGTTATTCTGAGCTAAAATATCCTACAAACTCACTCACAACATTGCTGTTTGGCAGAAGAAATGATAAGCCGGTGATGCCAGCAAGAGCCGGACTCTTTTGTACGAAAAATGATCTCCTCATAGGTAAATACTCTTAACCCTCGGGTTCAATAGAGTTTCCTTACTCAATCCAATTAATACTTACTAAATTCAGTATTCTTTTCTATTCTTTGAGGCCCAGTTTTAATGTGAGAACGTTTGCCGTGAGAAAATGATTTTGAGTCAGTATGTCAGCGTAGTGATTTAACTCGGCGCTATTACCGACGGCGCATTAGCTGCGCACGAGTGGCTCTAAATCTTAGCTCCAATAGTGGTGAATGAAAGCAGAGTCGTTGACCTACGTAGCAGCGACGGTGCGATATTATATCACGAGGTAATTTGCAAATGATGAGATCGTAGAACACGTCGACATAACAGATCCTTACCTTCCTTAACAAACTCATTGATAAGTTATAGATTTTTATAACATATGCCTTTTTATTCTGATACAGAAGTGACTACAATGTACTAGATAAATACAGTATGGTCTAAATACAATATCGATAATTTAAGAGGCTCGACAACTCTCGATAATTGTCATAACTATACCGGCCTATCTCACGACTGGCATCAGAACGCTCTTGTTGGCCTGAGACAATTTAATTTTAAATATACACTATGTAGCATAAAAATCCATCGCGTTATTAGCTTGCGTAGTCTCGAAGTTGTATTCTGTGCAAATATAATCTATTAAAATACATTAAACCGAATTTATCTCCGTTCCAACTATGTAAGTAACAACTCAGAGATCGAAAAACTCACATTGTCTCAACTGCATGCTCCCGTTTCACAATTAATTGCAACTAGACCAACATTTAAACAATTTCATACAACAGCCCCACTGGGAACTCAGACATGTAGAGCGCTTCCACACAAGAGCCCGTTATCAACAACAAGCGTTCCGTTGATGAGTAGTGCGGCGTCACTCCTCGACGGTCGTGTATACTCACCACGACACAAAGGATCTGTACTGATAGCCGAGGTTAATAGAACAACTTGTTCGTATCCTGTCGCACTCTATAGGAGCTCTATGTGTGTCAAAAACTGCTTATTGTTGTCTTATTAGTTAACAATACACGTCGAAAATCATGAAATTCGGAGTTAACTCTAGAAGGGTAATAATAAAGAAATTCCTGATTTAAAACTTAGATAAGCAAACCTTACATTACGTAAAGTTCTGGTGTCATTTAGAAACTGTAAATGAATGTCTTGCTCCTAGCCCTGCCCACCGTAATGGAGTGATAGTTCAACATAATGGTGACCGCAATTTGAGAGCGATCGTGCGGATAACTAGCCGCCCTCGCTGCGCGGCGATCGCGGTTATTGCATCTGGAATTAGAGAGTACCGTTAAATACCACTTCAAATCCTACATTGACTCAAAACTATTCTATATTACATAAACTATATGAGTGTAAGCTCCGCACGGATATAAGTCTGTTTCTATAATGAAAGATCTTATAATTATAATTTGTGAAAGAATTTTCAAAAACCAAGTAGTAGTTTCATAAAATAACAAGTTCACAAATACAATCTCTTCTGCGTATTAAGATACATAATATTTCGTTAATAACGATTTATATCATAATAGTCCCTAAGGTCGACCCTACCATCAATAAACAATGGCTAGTTATAAACGAACAACACGACACAAACATACTAACAGATCGGCAGTACACGTTAAAGGACGACAGGGCACTTAGCCGCCGCGCACGGTGGTCCGTCGCCAATAGTTAACGAATCAGTTATCATATTAAGTGTATGGCGCGGACTCTAATTGTCCGTAGGTTGACGGGTCGTCAGTTCGAATCGCCAGGGAGTCCGCTAGTCAGAAGACGCGCCAAGCTGATCTATACACAGGGCTGGTCCATTAATATTTATGAAACGAAATCCAGCCATGACACTTTGATTCTCTTCAACAAAACTGAAATTCTATATATTTTTTTGTTAGATAGCCAACCTTACTTCATTTTACTTGGCCACCGACCATGACCATCCATATAGCCAAAAGAATTGTAGATATCTTGCCGCGATAAAAGGAAGAAAAAGGATGTGGAATGAGTACAGGACCTATTAGACATCCGACAATCCGATCTTGAGCCTTTTGTACAATCAACTAAAACAAGTTATTTCATTGTTTATGGCGACTATTAGTCACAGTCACATGCAACAACATTCCGGTAATCATTCTGCCTCATTATTTGACAAGGAGCAGCTATGCTGTGATACTGGCATTGCTGACATTCATAGGGTGACAGGTGACGAATGACGCTAGATACAATGATGTCCATTAGACCACAGTAGCTTATCAGTCGTAAATAGACTTCGTCCTCTGCCGGTATGCGCGATAACAGCCAAATATTTGAACTTGCCCACTAATCGCTGCGGTACGGACGCCAACGTGTGCTCAAGAATCCGCTCTTAATGAAACTTCTTAATAATATTTGCTTGCAAGCGATATAACAATGATTCAAACACGAATAAGTCATAGAAAAATAAGTGGCAATGACACCTCGTGTACAGCTTTGTGTATAATGTGTATGAACCAGTGAGCCTAGATATAAAATAATACTGCTAAGTATCTCAAAGGAAACTAACCTTGAAGTCGCAGTTTTCTTGGGAAATTTCGCTAGCCATTAAAATGCATTATTATAACTAAAATAAACCTATATTTTTTTACATTATTTTAATAGTAACTCGGGTAAGAATCATTTGCCAAGAGCTGAAACAATTCGTCAGGGGCTTATAGTTCATACTCATTCTAAATGCTAATAGTGTATCGAGTATCGAGGTAGTCATCTTTAATGTATATTGTGTCAGTGGAGACAGCCCTGTCCCACGATCCCGTATGCAACAAACAGTGGGCCCATTGTGGGACCTATAATTGCCCTGTTTATACTTCGAGCGTTGGTTAATGAGAGAAATCTGTTATTCATGGCTCCGCCACATGCCGGCTACATTCCGATGACCGCTGTGAGCTCTACTCTGAGGGTGCCTACCAATATGGTGCCGTCGGCCGTATAGGTCAGCGCGGCTTGTCTTCCGGGGTTTCTTGTGTTAGTAGGAGCATTGAAGAATCTACGCATCATTAAACTAGATATGGTATCGTAATGTATACGTAATATATACAAGAAAATACTAATGGTACTTGGTTCATAGCTCAGGTGTTGAGTAAGATTGTCTGAGTAGATTTCAGTGTCGATTTGACTGTTGTTCACTAAAATAAATGCAAATAAAATTCGATATAATAATGATCGTAATTTGTAGAGAAGCGTTGCCCATGATTTTATCTTCAAGATAATAGGTTGCGTCCATCGGGTTGGAACCATACATAACGCTGAAAACCGTTGTAAGGTAACAGTACCTTTTACCATAAAGCGGACGACCTAATTTTATTATTCTGTTATATAAAAAATGCACTCCAACATCGTTTTAAATACCGCAATTATTATTCTGCGTATTACAAAACAGTTTACGGAACATCCAAAATAATTACACTGAACACTGCTATTGTAAGAAACAGTAACATCTTTTTTATCATGTCCATGAGAAGATAATCAAAAACTGTTTCGCATCCAGCTACCAGTATTCACCATTTTGTGCAGTTAGATTCCAAGAACAAGTAACAGACGTGACATTAATGTTTTGTTAGTTTACGGCGTACTTACAATGTACATACAAACAGGCCAGTGAAACCGAATTAGTGCCATTACTCTTACCAAACCCCAATTTTATTTTGATGTCACTTACCATTGTGTAACTTACCTATTCATTTGCCTCCATCGCTTTTTAAAAATGAGTATCCACTATCATCACTATCCTGAAACATCCACAATACCAAAGCAATCTTCGATGTTTTATTTGCTTTTGAAAATATTAAACAACAGCAAAATTTCCTATTGAAGCAAAATAGCACATCCATAACAAGTGTTTGTAAAAGAGGCAATAAATCCCAATATAGTGTTCATTATAGCAGCCGGATAAATCTTTTTGTTGATGCATAATTTATCACCTCAGCCCAGCCGGCTTAATGTGCGGACCGGAACTGAATACTGCGACAAACTGCAGTGAACAAGCGTATTTGAGAATATTTGTACCTATGCTGTTATTGAATAAAGACAACATAAATAATACATTACATTTAATTAAAATATTAAGACTATATAATAAAAATATTAATTATTCATGTAACTGCATAATATTTTGTTAAATTTCGCGCATGTAACAAAAACATTTTTTTACATGCACACCCAACGATGTTAGATCATATGCAGTCGGACAACCAGTGCGTAGTGCAAAATGCGGTTCGTCGTAATAGTCCCATTTGGAATAGTTCCTTTAGATATAGTGGTATGAAATATTCAGACAACCCTGAGCGCGGCCTCCTCGTCGACGATTCACACGACACGATATTTTATACCTTACGATATTTCAATATGACATTCGATAATATTGTATAAGTTTATGATAATTATATAAGAATCAAAACAAATGAACAGTATTACAGAGTGTGAACAGTACTTATAGCAGGAATTTACGCATTACAGTATATTATTCGTATCGAGACCATAGATCAAAAAAGGGACTTTTCTATACATTATGAGAGAAGCTTGTCTATTGTTATTGGCTACACGATTTACTATTCGAAGTATACACGTGCGTAATGTATTTTAGTTCCAAATGCCCTCATGCGGCGGTATTAACTTTTCTATACAATAATTTAATTAAATGAAGTCATGACGTTAACAATACTATAACGCGTTAATTCACGCTTGGGGTACTGTTGTTCTGACAATAGTTAATTCTAGTTAATGTTATCTCAATACTTTCGCCTTGATTAAGCCATGTCGAGTAGCTACAAGTTGCTAACGTATCTTTTCCAATCATTAAAGTCCTATTTGAATGAATTACTTAGGTGTTTGCGAGTTTTCTCTGATTGCCTGGGGAAGGAAGGTGAATTAAGAGTGCAAATCAACATGTTCACAATAATAATCATTCAATCAGCGCGAGTATCGCTCTTTATATTACATAATAAGGTACTTGTTTACATTACTTCGCATAATTCAACCTGCGTTGGACATAGAACTAATTTGGTATGAACTGAATCAGGAGGTCTACGGACCAAATAAGGGACCCTGATCATTATGACAAGAATGCTGCATCTATAATATTATTATGATTCTTAAGGATAACCACAAACATGGCGGAAAACTATGTACGCAAGCGCATGATTTTAGGAAATTTAAATTAAAAAAGGAGTTAAATGATAATTTTTCGAGTGGATCTAATATTGAACTAGCATTTCACTTATGTGCAATTTAGTGTTGATATTTATTTTTTGTAGAAGTGTTTTCATGTGTAAGTACATATTTTGCACTTACACTACAAAGAATATCATCAGAGATTTAAAGAATTCTTCCATGCACGTTATTTTGGACTATATTAAAATGTTATTACTGAAAGGCAAACCAGTATAATCTTGATAATAGTAAACGAAATTCGCTGTTGTAATTTATATTTAAATATTACCAAAGAATTATTATAAAACATATCAATATTTCGTTATCAATATTAATAAACACGCATAGTTTTTCGCCAGGCGTGGGACCACTTCCATGGTAATTAGTCGTGACTGGATTCACGTCATCATCACGAACATACCGACAGACGTTGACCTCTCGCGTTATACAATCGCGATATTAACAATACCCATGTGCACTCAGCTGATTACTAATGCGTGTTTAATAGTTGTACCCCTGACAGAAACAAATGTTTTGATATATTGTCTTCTGTTTAGACCTTCACACATGTGTTTATTACAAACGAACGTATTAGAACGCCTTAAGATCATCTCTCTGTGGTAAGTTCCCCATCGTCACCTAAAGACGAAATTATTTTATTTTATGGCTATATAAAATAAATAAAATTAAAAAAATATATATATTTGAAAATAGAATAAATCATACAGCACAAAAATATCGTCACGATAAGTCGTTTCGTAGCCTATAAAGACGTCATAAGAATGAGTCCCAAAATATAGGGATCGATAGCCCGCGACTAATCCGGCTCGAGTGACCGCGCGACTCGGACGCGGTCCAATCGACCGGCGTGGCTTAATGGCACGAGGACCACACGAAAGGGTTGTAATACGGTGCAGTAAATGCCGTTTCGATGTACTCGTGGCTCAGTTTACCCTCGTTGAATTGGTTGCCAAAGTTGGACGGTTGGACCGAGTAGAAGGGTGACGTCTGGCGTGCGCGCCGTTCCACGGAATTATATCGACTTTATTAAGGTCTTTTTCATGTCATTTATCGCGTGCATGCATTTACGTGCAGTGGGTACCTTCTCTATAACATACGCTCGAAACCTAATATATTGCATAATGGAAGAAATGGAAGAATTTTCAATGCCTGATATAACCAGTAATTAATAATAATATTACTAAAGATAGAGTTATTATTCTTTGTAGTTTTTCGTTTAACATGTCCATGATATTACAATAACATTGTTACCCAATTATTTTGATAATTAAATTTTATTCTGATTGCAAGTTGAGTAAGTTCACTGGTTGGTTGCCATGAGTCAGTCTCGACACATCCTCCGACACTAGGTACATTAACCACAGACGAGTAATGAAATAAATTAAACTATACTTACAATACGATACAACGTAGGTACTATACCTACCTACACAATTTTTACGATTCACATTATACCGAAAATTTATCGCTTAATTTATACTTATACTAATAATTTATAAATAACGGCCTACGTACATTCTACGATAGTGTTTTATAAACGAGCCACAGACAATTGACAGCCAGGGCAATAAAAAAACATTACAGTATCAATATTTGTGCAAATAAACGCGAGATGAATACACATTTTCGATGTGCAATCATTATTGCATTAGCAGTGCATGCATCGTTGGTTCGTAATAAAGACATCTTAAATTACCATTTCAGTATGTAACGAGGACCTAAAATTTGGGCCTTTGAATAATTTTTTACAATTAATGATAGGTATAAGACAGGATAGTTTTATATACGAGTACTCGGTCAATGGAGAAGATTGCTCTTCTTGCACACACTGTGCCCTAGATTCATGTCTAACAAAATATCTCTCTCCTTAATCGGTGAACTGGCGAATTTCTTGTTTGTAATTACGATTCTAAAAACGCCTTTTTAATAAGGTAGTGTCTATTCTATTTTACCACCTTCCTTTGAAAATTGAGTCTCAAATAATGTCAAAGTTTACGAGTCTAAAAAAAGCTCGCTAACCGACAACGCGAGCGATGCTTATAAGCACAAAGAGAGTACTTTTTACAAGTTAACTGATACACGAAGTTTTAAAAGAAATTTAATTACAAAGTATACGATAGATCGATCCCGAGGTTTTGTAACTGAAATATGGATAAGTTACATTATAAACGTATCCCGTTGTATACTGATTTGACGAAAACCATTATGTACTAGGTGTTGCTCACGGATTTGCCAACATAAAAGCCTTTCCCACTACCAAGGCCCCTAAAATTGTAGCAATTCATTGCCCCATTAAATAAAATAAAACATTATTCCATGGGAACAAATGAAAGGAATAAAAGTGGCTTATGTGTTAATCCAAGATATAGGCTAACCGTATGCCATATTTCATCCCAATCTGTCCAGCTATTTCTGGATTTACTTCAAATAAACATCCAATCATCCAAATATTTTCATGAACTTTCGCATTTATAATAATATTATCAATAAGAATTAGATAAGATAATTACTACCAATACCCATACCTGCTTTTGTTTTCAGGTTTGAAATAGATTTTGACCAGTATTCTCAGCATTTTAAGTTATGAGCCTTGAAACTGTAAATCGTACTGTCAATTAAAGCTGTCCGACTCGTTAGTGGGAAACTATTTCAATATTATTGTATTTTTTTCTGAGACAAAAACGCGGAAGTGCGAATTTTCTGCACTGGCATTTAAAGTCCGCTTCGTTGGAAATTATATCGACTATTTAAACTTTAAAGACACGTTAATAAGGTGTTTGCGAGCGTTTTGTGTCAAAACAGAGTAAATACCGACGATATTATTGTTTGACAACAATTTAAAATACTATGAGTCAATTGCGAGGTGAAAAGAAGAAGTTCACAGGATCGTTTTTCAGAAAAAGGCAATATTTGTTTTGTCAATATTTTAATACAAACACACACATCACGCCGTCATACTCGAAGGGGTAGGCTGAGGTGCGTTTTTCGTTTAGTGTGTTCCGTTCCATGATTTTAATAGGGGGCGAGTCTATCGCCATTTCGGGCATAAAATTTCCGACTCCGCGCTTATAGTGTGAAGAAAAATACAAATATCACATTGCTCGACCTAGGATTCGAACTCGGGATCTCAGAGCAGTGGCCGTACCACACACGCTATACAACTACGCCACCGAGGCAGTAATTATTTTAATAAATGTTATATTGCAGTAACCTTCACCGATTATTATAATTAATGAATGTATTAAATATTTTTGTGCACAAATTTGAGGTTTTTGTCTTAATCTATATTTAAAAATTATTATTACTTAACACCTCTTATGATTTATAGTCCATAATATCACTTTTATTATAATTACATTTATTATTTAATTGGCATCGATTAGTGAATCACATAAATAAACGAAATACATAACAGTCAACTTCCCAAACTCATAAATAAACAGAAACTTCCGCAACTCTAGAGCCAATTTATCTCTCCAGCAAGAATAGATCCGACGCGCCATTCATTAGCCAAAAATACTTAAGATTCCTTTTGGCGAGTTAATAGTCTAACTTGGACGAGTAGCTCACCTCATTGCCCAACCACTTACTGTATCCCCTCTCTCCTAAGGTTTCGAACGCCAACTCGACCTAAAATTGAAATACCAAATAAAAATTATTTTGGTTAGTCTTCGATAATATTTAGTCTAGACAAAATATATTATAATCGTCAGCGGTTGTTATTCATATTCAGACTTCGTCGTTAAGAAAGATTACAGAGCAACTTGACTTTGTAACTTTTATGAATGAACGTCAAGGTATTTTGAACTAGCTATAGAATACTTACTAAAGCTTTTAAATATTTATTTCTATAAAGGATAATGGAATATAAATAAAAAATAAGCCGACACTTTTTCTGTGACGCCTTTTCTTCCATTAAAACTTTTCACTTCGTAACTTGGAATTTGGCTGAACATAGTTTTCGACACAAATTCCAAAAAGCCTTCTCAATTTATGATCTTTTTTAGTTCGCCCTTTTGCACCTTTTTATTAAACACAACATTTTTGGTCAATACATTGTAACTTACGAATATGTTAGTCGCTAATTATTGGTCTAGTGTCATGTATTTATGGGCGGAGTCATGGGAGGTCCTGTACGTAGATCCTGCAATCATTTGTAGATTTTCCTAACACGATTTCTAGGGATCTGGATCTTCTAGAAAAGTTGACGTCAGGTAAACTTAGTCAAACATTTTTGCAACGTGTGCGAAAAAATGTATTAAGCCGAGGGACAGAAGTGCAAGTACTCAAGCAGCATAAGGAAAGATGTGTTAAAGAGACGCAAAACCAAATATACAACCGAACCAACCTTATTAGATAAATAAACTAAAACATATATTTAACTTGTGATTGAATCAGCAACAAACCTCATCACACGTCGGAACTCTCGCCACGACATGCTTCTCTGAAGAAGCGCTAAGTAAATGCTTCGCTCGGTAAGTGTGCGGTTACGAGCCACCTCGCGCGACTCACTTTACTCGAATAAGCGGAATAGTTTCGGGAACGGGTCCGTGTACACTACACACACGCTATGACACACTACCTTCACATTTTAAAGCTTTATCGTGTCAAGATAAATGTTTATTTTCTGAAATGTATTAAATACAGTTCAACACTGATTCACAACTCAAAACTAAACCCGATATCTCTAAAAACATATTTATTAACTGTATTTTCGATGGTTTATCCCAAAATATTAAGTAAGCGATATGTCGTGGCGTGTGAATAGTGTGTCTATAACTTCACACATTGTATCGTACCTGTTGAAGTATTTACGTTATCAGATATTCAGGTTCAACCGCGTCGCACCCCTCCCACCGCCCCACGGCACCCTCCGTGGCTCAGAGTTAGCTGTTGTATTAGAATTTAGAGAACGGCAATTATGAAACTGTTATATAATACATAAGCCCACGCCTTTGTCCCCGAAGGGCACAAAGTGTAGAGCGCAATTAATAATATACCAACTACTAGTCAAGATTTCTTCTGCTCACGATGCGATGGACGAGCATATCGCCATAAAAACATTCAAATCTGAAGCAACTTATACTATGTATGTCAACATTGGTGCACCAAACGCGTCTCCAGCTACATACTATTTTTAAGATACAGACGTATGCTCATCCACCAATATCAACAACATATGTAACAAATAGCCTGAACCATATAAAATAAAAATATAAATAGAATCGATGGTACACAACATCTACTTGTTTCACATGAATTCGCTTCACTGTAATGCGAGTATTGGATAGCTGCATACTGCGTAATTATTAAACAACGAGGGACTGTAAATGAACTACAACAACCCGTCACAAATACTAGCGGAGCTTTACTTCGAACTTTAACTTCGAATCTGCGACCTCTCGCTACACAGCCGTCGCACCGGCTGCGAAATCTGTCAAACTATGTGGAGCAATCATGCCATAGTAATGTCTTGTTTCTCGCTAATTGCTAATTAATTGCTACTTGTTACTGTAATAATGTCAGCACAGATTGAGACTGACAGTCTGATAGTAACATATCTGGTGCTTGAACCAATTGCATTGAGTTAAACTCATTGTTGGAGAAAATTGATCATCGTAATAATGTTAATAACACATTATAAGAAGTAGAATGATTATTTTCTGAATGTTTTATACAACGAGAGCGCAATGTTAAGATTAAAGGAGTGTTTAACACGTTCGGTAATTCAGAACAAGCTCTGTTTGCATATCGAAATGTATGAAGCAGTCGATGCGTGATTGACTGCTTCATACCTTCAAACGTTTGCACATAATTTCACATTTATGATAATTTTAGATATATAGATAGATCAAAGACATGTGATTTGAAAGAAGCATAACAAACTAACTCCTTAGCGTATGTTTATTAGTAAAATGAAGCCCTAGTGTTAACTGAAAGCCACATCTGTGATAGCATTAACAAGGCGTACAACACTCGGCACCGCTTCGAAAATATGGAAAGTATCGGATCAGAGCCGACGTGTTTACCGACGAATGTTAAAAATACTCGCCGGAGAGGTAAACAGTCCAGCGGTACTATCCAACGCCGAATTCATTATAGAGAATCTTCGTATCGATAGCCAGTCGCGGTAGCACCTTTGTGAATTTGTGCTACTAAGTGTGTGCAGGTAGTGGTCTGTATTGAAGAATATTGTACCTTGTATCCGAATTCGAGTTTTAGTGAGCTTAATAATTTCAGGTTTTGTGTAGCTATTATTTGCAGGCAGCCTAAGCGCATCAAAATATTTTTTTTATACGCAATCGTGAAGTTCAAGCCTTCAGGCGAGCGTCATGGACGTATAATTGAAATGTATTAAAACAGTTCTAATACAATACAAATCGCTGCATAAATATTTACGACCAATCCCATAACATTTCCCGTAACACGGTTTTTATCGTATAATTCCCGAATCTACAGTTGGCACGCAATCATACGGAAATACAATAACTGTTTGATCAGAAATTGCGGTGGGCGGCGCGGGGGTCGCGGCGGGCGGATGCTGCACATCTGCTCGCTGTTTACTAACACATCCCGCGATGATGATTACCATTTTAATTTCTGTATCATCTCTTTGTGTTTGCAATACTTTGGGGTTGACGCACACTTATCGCTTTTACTTCTCACAATGTAAAAGACTGAGATATTACTGTTTTGTTAATAGCTACAGTAGTAGCTATTACTAGTAAGTGATGTAAAAGAATTAATACAGTTAGTATTAATGCTATGTATTATGGTGCTAGTAGTTGGATATATAAGGTGCTGCAGTAAAGTTAATCATATTTCTGAGTGATATTGTTTACAAGCAAGCGCTGCTCTTTATGTCAGTGACCAGTCTGTCATAATATGAACTTTACAATAAACACTGATATTTTACTGTAGAAATGTACTCTTCAGTCCTGTGTTTTTCAGTTTGTATTAAATGTACCTCGACCTTAAACTCATCTGTTTAAAACAACGCGTAAGAAAACAGCTCTGTTTGTGTTAAAAATTTAATTTTCCTCATTACCAGTTAATGTTAGCTACAACTTACAGCGAATCGTAAATAAACACAAGTTTGAAGCTAATTTCAATTTGAAAACGTTATAAATATTCGTTAGATCTGCGTAATTTTAATTATTACTACCAGCTGTATAATGTACGGACAATATTTACAGCATTTATCCGATACTATCTATCCTTAGGGATAAAGGTCACTTTTAATCCGCGTTAGTTGTTATAAGTATAAAATATTTTTATTTAAACGTAGCCTCATGTATACCCAGAGCAAAATGGATGTGTGAAAATAGCTCTACTTATGCTTACACACAAATTTCAGTCTGGGGCAATCAAAGGTTATTATTTTTATTGAAAACATATTTGATTGTTTGGCTTTTGGATTCTTAGACCACACGCCGCCCTAGCCCAGATTATGTCAGGTTTCACAGATCGAATCTGCAGCCTCTGGTTAAATTATAGTCTCACATGATACACCACCATCGATTTTATAAAAACAACCACAGACTTTTATAAACAAGACTTAAGAAAAAGCCGGCTACTCCAAAGAACTACACAATGCCATACTATATGTGTAGTAAGACCTTACACATATTGCAACTTTGCGGTACATTGTAATCGCACGCTAAGTGCATGCGTGTAAACACACGTGAAAATGCGTACTTGCACAATGCATATAAAAAAACTAAATACTATATAATCACATATTAGTTGCCAAGATACTCTTAAATAAAGATGTGTCTCTTTGATGTTAAAGGTATACAGAAACAATAACAACCGCCCACAATTACAAGTTACTACATTCTTCTACACAACCACCCACATGACAAAGTACTACATGCTTCACTACGCTCCTCGAACTGAGACAATATTTTTTCACATAATGTCTAATAACTACCCTAGCTGCTTTATTTTGAAAAAACAGAGCACAAACGTGCTTGGACAGTGCTAACGATAGAAAATAATACAGATAATGTTCTTTTCCAGACCCACGCATACAAACTATCCACTTAGTCCTTATCTCACCCCTGTTTGTCACGTACGAGATTTATCAAACATATTCTCTTGTCATAGCGATGAGTGAGCAATGAGTACGAGTAACAGTACAAGGCGACAGTCTCTGCCCGCCCCTGTTCCGGCGCGGCGCGTGCGCAAGATAAGTAGCGCCGCGTGCACGCCCCGTTAGAGTAGCGGTACGATGCCTTATACGGTGGTTAATAACAAATCCTTAAATTATAAAATATAAATGGGTTAAAGTAAAACCTCTCTAGAAATTAACCTTATAAAGGCTGTATATCACATCAATACATAATCAACACACTGTCGTCATTTTCAACATCAGTTGTCAATAACAAGTACTTTAAATGATTGATGTTGATCATTAGATGCTATGTATAATACATTATGTATAATAATATAATATGTTAATTAACCCAATGTAAAAGGGACTCCGTATACAATATCATATTTACAATTATGAAAAAGATATATTTAAAGTAATTATTGGGTAAAAACTTTCTCCAAGACTCTCTTTCCTTACATAGCAGGTCAGTGACACATCTTCACGTATTTTCGGGCCTGCTCATGAACGATCCTGCTCGACCAACCACTACCACCAATCCGTACATCACTGAAAATAGTTTTGATTCTAAACTAGGTAGCTTCTTAATGGTATGAAAATTACCATAGAGTCGTTTTTGCTACATTAAATTAGGTAATTTCTCTGTATATTTAAAATCTCATTTATTCAAAAGCATATTCACGCGTTTCTGGTTAAAGTAATGGCGGTTATCTAATATAATTGAAGTATTAAAATAATATTATTTGAATTATAATCGACTCTTTAAACTACGCAATTCCATTAGGTTAATAACGACGTTCAGTTCTAATTTAGCAAATAGCAGCACGAACACACGGAGGCAACAGTGACCTATTTACTTCAAAATAAAAGTTACCCCCAACCCTATTACTATCCCGTACACTACCACTAGCTAACTACTAACTAACACTAGCTTAAACTTCTCATAGTTAAAGTAAACTGCAAGTGTCGAACAGATGGCAACTGATGCCAGCACGGAGCGGCGCGGCGGTGCAAGTTTGAAAGATCCGACGCGACGCCGGCACGTCGCGATGGCTGTATACAGAAAATGTTGTCGACAGGACGAACCGCTCTGTGCTATCTGACTCTACAGGATGTTAGAGAGTCTGAATACAAAGTGAAAGCTTACAAACTGAATAAATGGCATAATACCAGCTATTCCATACAAACTGTGATCGATTATACTTCCTGACTAAAGTAATCTTTTAAAGTGTCTACCAACTATGATTAAATGTAGTTAGATGCTGCACAAGAACTTCGTTGGTATTTAACAAATAATTTATATTCAAGTGTCATAAAACGAGTGTTTCGACGTTAATTTCAAAATCCAATTACTAAGAAAGTATGAGGTTTACGTGTCTTTAATTTTAAACGATACATTAAGATACACCCTCTGTACGTGGTGTTGTTATGTATACCTTATTTCCACTAGACATCCTATATGTAGGGAGCTAGTTTGCAGGGCCGTAGCTGGGAACAGTATTCGAACGCAAGGAGGGCTGAGTCGGTAATGTAATTATCGCAGCTGGTTTGTGAAAGCATGCGTATGAA